>NW_028234439.1:18892061-18894561 GCF_977035675.1 Penaeus japonicus
GATGGGAGGCTTTATACTTAGAAAATACACATTTAATTTTCTGAAAATAAGGTATAGTAGACCAACCATAGTATTTTCAGTTGCTGATTCTATATGCTTTAGGTCTTACTTGGGTTACCCAAATTTGTTGAATGAGATTTAGAGATTTTTTAGGACAGGAATAACCTTTTAAAATCTAAAAGGGTATGGTTTATAATTGCTGGTATACTAAAGGAGCTTGAATTTTTATTATCAATCTCTTAAAAGATTTTGATATTTACTTAAATGTCATTGAAAAATGAGAAGTCTGTGCTTCTAGTAGTTGCACAAATAATGCAACTTTGAGTGATGAATATTATGAAGAGTGAGTTTTTCAAAAGAGTGTGAATCTTATATAAATATAGATATAGAGATTTTTTATATAGGTTCTCATTGGCGTTGATTTAATTTTATAAAGAAAATATTGAATATTTTGAAGAGTGAGTTTTTCAAAAGAGTGTGAATCTTATATACACATAGATAGAGAGATTTTTATATAGGTCCTCATTGGCGTGGATTTAATTTTGTAAAGAAAATATTGTTTATTAAGTTTATGATATTTTAGCTATGACATTCTTAAGACAAACCAACTCAAAGGTTTTTATCAAGTTTTGACAAAGAAATGCTAATAGATCTTTCTTCTAATTTTAATCCAAAATACTAATGCTGAGACATGCATTTTATACATAAATTGAAAACAATTTAGGTTATTTTTTCCGCATTTTATATTCTAGTATGACAGTTTGAAGATTCCATGTTCATGACTTTACATTTTTGATCTGGTGTGATGGCTATGATTTACATTTCTAATTAATTAACAATAATTCATGTGTCATAGCAACACAATTGCAGTAATAATTTGCAAGACAAAATTATATTTAACACCAGCACAGACAAAGAAAGGGAACATTATTTGAAAATGAACAAGAATATTGACAATAAAAACCATAAGATCAATAAATATTCTTTCAAGTTTGATATAGAATACAAATTCTAGCAATAATAGATAACCGCTTATAATACTTCTATATATAATTTTTTTTTTATTATTTATTTATTTATTATTTTTTATCTTTATTCATGTATATCCATATTTTATTTTTCTTAAGCAGAATCAGTGTCCTTTCAGAAACATGATTCCAGCTTGTACCTTTTTTGTCATATATTTTATTCCGTTCTATTTAATTTATATGACCAATGAAATGGCATTCAGCTTCTAGACCTTTATTTACACAGAAAGAATATGATTTGTAGTTCGATTTCTATTGGCTGAATTGTGATGATGTGTGATATTGTGATAGTAATGATGATGGTGATAATGATTATAGTAGTGATCATGATGATGATGATAATTATTATTATTATAATCATAATGAGGATGATAATGGTGATAATGATGATGATGATTATTATTATTGAGATGATAATAATATTTATTATTATTGTTGAGAAAATAATAATTATTATTATTGTGATGATGATGATGATTATTAATTTTATCATTATTATTATTATTGTGGTGATGATAATTATTTATATTGTTGATATAATAATTATTGTTGTGATCATTATTATTGTTATTATTATTATTGTTATTATTACTATATTATTATTATTATTATTATTATTATTACTATTATTATTATCATTATCATTATAATAGCATATTATTACTATTATTATTATTAACAGAAATATGATAGTGATGATGATAATAGTAAGGGTAATAATGATATAATAATGATAACAATAATGGAAATGATAATAATGAAAGCAGTAGTAGTGATAATTTTGATAATGATAACAATGGTAATGATGAAGATGATAATAAAAGTGATCATGATATTGAATATAATAATTTAGAAGTTGTAGTAGTAATGATTATCAATCAGTTGTTGTTATTGATTTTAATGCCTATATGGATCTGAATACTATATTTACTATTTTTATTATTTTTATAAGCAGAAATGTTATCTTTGCTATGGTGGTGATAGTGGTAATGGTAGTTTGCTTTGTGTTATTTTTTTGTTTTTATTTTATTATTCCTATTGCTTTTATTACTATTATTGTCATGAGTAGTAGTAGTATCAATATTTTTTTGTGATTTTTTTATTATAGTTTTCATAATTTTTGTTATTTTTGTTAATATTATGATTATTATCAGCACTGATATTATTGTTATTATTATCATTATTATTATTATTATTATTATTATTATTATTATTATTATTATTACTTTTATGATAACTATTATTACTATTACTATTACCACAAGTTATTTGTGATTATCATTGTTGTGATGATGATAATTATGATTATCAGTAATATTTGTTATCTACTCATTTTTATCAATACTCTATTATTTTTATTACTATAACTACTACTAGTAGTGGTAATGTACTAATATATTTTTTGATAATTTCTACTATTATTTTTATTGTAGTTTTATGATGATGTTTATTACAATAATGTTATCATTATA
>NW_028234439.1:18902061-18942061 GCF_977035675.1 Penaeus japonicus
AAACAAACAAATAACCAAAATACAAACAACAATAAATACACAACAAACAAAAAAACAAAAACAAACATAATAAAAAAAAAACCAACAAAAACAAAACACAAATAAAACAAAAAACAAAAAAAAACACCATAAAAAAACTACACCAACATATCCAAACTAACAACCAACCAACATAACAAACAAACAAACAAAAAAAAAAACAAACCAAACAACAAAAAAAAAAAAACACCAAATTTATAAAAACAAACAACTAAACAAAAAACCTAAATAATAAAAACAAAACAAATAACAAAACCAAAAAACCAAATAAACAATAACCAAACAAAACCAAAAAACCAACACCAAAAATCAAAAAAACCAAACAAATACCAAAAAAACAAAACAAAAAAACAAACAAACCTAAAAACAAAATAAAACATAAACAACAACATTAAAAAACAACCAAAAAACATAAAAAACAAAAACACCAACTATAAAAAAACCACTACAACACATACAAAATCATAACAAAACAAACACTACAAAACCCATAAAACCAAACCAATTATCCCAATACTATTACACCAAAAAAAAAAATCCAATAATCAAATACCACAACACATACCCATCCCCTACTATTTTAACTTACCCCATCTCACTTATAACAATCCATACCTTCACTACTTATACAAACTCTACCCATCCACAATTAACCAAAACTCTTCCCCTTCTCACTTCCTTTCCTTTTCTCTTCCTTTTATTTTTCCATTTCCTAATCCCTTCCACACCTTCATTACCCTTTTCCTCAACCTATCATCTTTTCCTATTCCTCTTCCCTTTCCTCCCATATTTCCTATTACATCCCCTAACCTATAAATCCAAAAAAACCTAATCGCTACATTTCCTTTTACTCTACCCCATCACCTTTTCTTTTCTCAACCCCCCCTATCCCAACATATCCCTTTTTTCCCATTACTTCTTTTTCCTTTTCTTTCCTTCCTCACTTCTGATCCCATTTTCCATACCCCTTCCTCACAACTTTACCTTATCATATCTACCTCCATCAATACATTTTCTACCTTCCTCCTTATTTTTAATATCCCCTACACCCTATTATTCCCTTATCCTTTCCCATCCTCACCTTTTTACCCATTTCCTCTTTCCCTCCTACCTTCTGTTTCCCTATTCCTCTCCCCTTTCCTCATTCTTTTCCCTTTCCCTATTCCCCTTCCTCACTTATATTCCCTTTCCTTTCCCCTTCCTCACTATGTTCTTTTCTTTCCTTCCTCCCCATCTATTCCTTTTCCTCTTCCTCTACTTAGTTTCCTTTCTCACTTCTTTTCCTTTCCTCTTCCTTCCTCACCTTTGTTCCCTCTTCTTACCTCTTCCTCACTTAGTTTCCTATCACTACCTTTGATCCTTTTCCTCATCCCGGTCTCCCCTTCTTTTCTTTTCCTCTTCCCCTTCTCCATCTGTTCTTTCTACTTATTACTTTACCTCTTCCCTTCTCACCTTCAGTTCCCTTTTTCTTTCCTTCCACATTACTTTATTCCCTTTTCTCTTCCCTACCACACCTTTTTTTCCTAATCTTACAACACAAACATTACAAATCTTTCATACTTTACCCTTTTCACAACCAACTACAACATTTATAAAATAACAACTCCCAACAAAACCCAAAAAAAAAAACCAATTAACCTAAACATACCCCATCAAACTTCTATTACAAATCTTAACTAACAATAAACAAAACTAATAACATATACAAACTCCAACTACCTAATCCTACTCTACCTCACTTCTTTAATCCTAACAAAGAACAAAAAAATACTAAACAACAATTCAAAACCAAACTAACACCTTCTTTTCCCTATAAAAAAACAAAATAAAACAAACAAACAAATAAAAACAAACCCAACACAAAAATACAAAACAAACAAAACTACAAAAACAAACCAAAAAACACAAATAAAACAAACCAAATAAAAAACCACAAAAAAAAAAAAACAAAAAACCAATCCACCACAAATAAAAACAAAACACAACAAAAAAACAAAAATCAAATAAAACAACACCAACATAAAAAATCAACCATAAACATAAAAAAACAAAAAAAAAAAACAAAATCTAAAAAACAAATATCCAAAAACAAAAACCAAAAAAAAAAAAACAACAAAACAAAAACAAAAACAACATCACCAACATAAAAAAAAAATCCCAACAAAAAACAATTATACTACCACCCATATAACAAAAACAAAAACCAAATTACAAATCACTACAACACCCAACACAACCAAAAAAACCAAACCAAATAACAAAACAAACCCAACAAATAAAAACAAAAATACCAAATAAATAACCAAAAAACAAATAACCATAACACTACCAACACACAAATAACAAAAAAAAAACAACAAAAAAATACAAACCAACACCAAATAAAAACAAACAAACAAAAAATATACACAACCCAACACACCAACACTACCAAAAATACAAAACCAAAAAAAAAAAAAAACATATTACAAAACACAAAAACCCAACAAAAATTAACACAACCCAAACCCCAAAAAACCAAAAAAACAACAAAAAATAAACAAAATATCAAACTAACCAACATAACAATACCACTACTACACAAATAAAAACAAACCAAAAAAAAACAACAAATCCACGACCAACACAAATAACATTAACACAATACACCTAAATAACCAAAAACATTACAACCAAAAAACCATACCAAAAAACAAATCATTCATCCCTACTCTAAATATCATAAACAAACCAAAACAACATAATAATTCCTATATCCTTCTACCAATTAATTACCTTTCCCCAAAACTTCTAAATCAATATCAAACCAACCCTTCTGTACCCATATTACCCACAACAACAATACAAAACCAACCCTACTCCCCTTCTATACCATATACATACCATCCTCCAACATTTCCCTTTTTTCCCTTCCTCACTATATATCATTACCTCTTCTTCCTCACTTTATTCCCTTTTCCTTCCTTCTTCACTTCTGTTCCTTATTCCTTACCCTTCCACACTTCTTTTCCTTTTTCCCTTTTCCCCCTTTCCCACCTTCTGTTCCTTTTCCTTTCTTCTCACCTAATCTTCCCTATTCCTCTTCCTTCCTCACTTCTTTTTCCTTTTCCTTTCCCTTCTACTTCTGTTCCCTTTTCCTTTCCCCTCCTCACCTTCTGTTTCCTTTTTTTCCCTTCTCACTTATTTCCATTTCCTCTTCCATTCACACTACTGATCAATTCAAACCAATCACAATAATCATTACCTTTCTATCAAATAACAATCATACCTACTCCCAAAACTTACCTAATCCTATACCAACCTACTTCTTATACTATTCTAACCCTACCTCATATGACCTATTCCAATAACCTCAAGCTAATCCAAAATCATTCCCTACTCACCTTCACTCCCTTTACTCTTTCCTTCTCACCTTCTTTCTATTTCCTTTCTTTCCCCTTCTTATACCCTATTCTTTCCATCCACCCTATTTTTTCCTATTCCTTTTCATCATACTTTTTTTAATCTCATCCCTTCTACTATGTTCCATATCCTTACCATCCTCCCTTCAAATTCCTTTTCCTAATCCATCCAATTCTAATCCCTTAACTATATCCCCATCAACCATTATTACCCTATTTTCCTTCTCACCTTCTTTTCCCTTATTCTCATCTTCTCACGTTTTTTCCATTTCCCTCTTCTTCCTCTCCTTCTTTTCCATTTCTTACCCCAACCTATTACCTTTTCCCTTATTCTTCCCCTTCCTACTTTTTTTCTTTTCTTTCCCTTCTCCCTTCTGTTCCTTTTCACTTCCTTCCTCACCTTCTGTTCCTTTTCTTCCTTCCTCACTTTTTTACCTTTTCTCTTCCTCCTCACTTTGTTTTTTCTCTTCCCTTCCCACTTTGTTCCTTTTCCTCTATTTCCTTCCTCACTTCTGTTCCTTTTTCTTCCCTTCATCACTTTTTTCCTTTTCCTTTCCCTTCTCACTTCTTTTTCCCCTTTTCCTTACCTTCCTCACTTCTGTTCTTTTCCTTTCCCTTTCTCACCTTTCGTTCCTTTTCCTCTTCCCTTCCTCACCTTTGTACCCTTTTCCTCTTCCTTCCTCACTGCATTTCCCTTTTTCCCTTTTCCCCCTTCCTCACCTTCTTTTTCCTTTTCCTTTTCTTTCCCTTCTTTTTCCTTTTCCTCTTTCTGCTCATTTTTTCCCTTTTTCCTCTTCCCTTTTCACTTTCTTTCTTCTTCCTTTTCCCCCTTTTCCTACCTTCTGTTCCCTTTTCCTCTTCCCCTTCCTCACCTTCACTTCCCTTTTCCTCTTCCCCTTCCTCACCTTCTTTTTCCTTTTCCTCTTCCCCTTCCTCCCCTTCGTTTTCCGTTTCCTCTTCCCTTCCTCACCTTCTGTTCCCTTTTCCTCTTCCTTTCTCACCTTCTGTTCCTCTTCCTCTTCCCCTTCTCACTTCTGTTCCCTTTTCCTATTCCCCTTCCTACCTTTTGTTACCTTTTCCTCTTCCTTCCTCACCTTCACTCGCCTTTCCCTCTTCCCCTTCCTCACCTTCTGTTCCCTTTTCCTCTTCCCCTTCCTCACCTTCTGTTCCCTCTTCCTCTTCCCCTTCCTCACCTTCTGTTCCCTTTTCCTCTTCCCCTTCCTCACCTTCTGTTCCCTTTTCCTCTTCCCCTTCCTCCCCTTCTTTTCCCTTTTCCTCTTCCCCTTCCTCACCTTCTTTTCCCTCTTCCTCTTCCCCTTCCTCACCTTCTGTTCCCTTTTCCTCTTCCCCTTCTAACTTCTGTTCCCTGTCCTGTCCCCTTCTCACCTCCCTTTGCCTTTTCCTCTTCCCTTTTCACCTCTTATGTTCTCTTCCTCACTTACTGGTTCCTATTCCTCGTACCTTCCGCAAATGTCTGGTGACCGTCAGCGGCCCATTCGCACCGTCTGTTCCTGTGCCTATTCCCTGCCTCACCTTCTAGGTCCGCGGCCGCGGACTCACGTCCTCTCCTGCTGTTCCCTCTTTCCTCACCTTCTGTGCCCTTTTTCCGCCTTCCCCTTCCTCACCTTCTTTTTCCTTTTCGCTTTCCCTTCGCACCTTCTGTTGCCTTTTCTCTTCCCCTGCCCACCTTAGGTGTCTCTGCATCTCCGTCTGTTCCTCTTCCTTCTCCCTTCCGCACCTTCGGTGGCCGTGTCCGCTTCCCCTTGGCACGTGCGGTGCCAGGTGCCGCTCTGCCCCTCCTAACCGTCGGGGCTCTTGTCCTCTTCCCCGGCCTCCTGCCTGTTCCCGTTGCCTCGGCCCATTACGTCTTCCTTCGGGTCCCGGTGCCTCGGCCCCTTCCTCACCGTTGTGCCGTTCCGCTTCCCCTGCCTACCGTCTGGTTGCAGCGTACGCTCGGCAGGTTGGAACAGGTGCCCGGCCCACTGCCGACACCTGCTGGACCCTTTTCCGTCGTTCCCTTCTACCTGCGGGTCCCTTGTCGCTTCCCGGAATCGACCGGAGGGGCGAGGCAGGGCCCATTCCGTCACGGCTTTTCCCTTTGCCGCTTACCGGGAATCTCCGAGTGGGACCAGTGGTACAGATGCACACTTCCTCACCTGCTCGTTTCCTTTTACTCGTCCCCTTCGTGCCTCTAGTGCTGTTCCCTTTTCCTCGTGCCCGGAAGCATACTGCGGGGCCGGTCCTGCGTTGCCCCTGCCTCACAGTCGGTGCCCGCGGCCGCTGCCTGGCACGCTCCTGCGGATGACCTGGGGCGGGCCCTCCTCCCGGCGGGGCCTTGCCGGCGGCCCACCGTGCCGCACCTGCGGGGCCCTCTGCCGCGGCCAGGCCGCAACGTCTGGGCCCGTGGCCGCTCCCCGGCCTGCACCTGAGGGGCCCGGGTGCCGTTCCAGTCCGCTAATGCGGTTCCGGGGCGCGGCCCGGCGCACCGTCGTGGTCCAGTTGCCTCGGCCCCGGCGCTCCGGAGGGGCCAGATGACGCTCAGCGGGGACCTTGTTGCCGCGGCCCCGGCCGGCTCCGGCGGGCGTGGCCGCGGCCCTGCATCTTCCGGCGGGGCCTAGGCATAACCTGCGTGGCCCGGGGACCTCGGCCCATGGCGCTCCGGCGGGCCCGTTTCCTAGGCCACTGCGATCCGGATCGGGAAAGTGCACCGCAGCGCACGGCAGCACAGCGCGGGGCCCGTGTACGAGTCCCCGGCGCACGGCTGGGCCTTGGGCCGGGCAACTTCCGCTCCGGCGGGGACCTAGGCTCTCGTCCATGCAGCCACGGCCGGGTCCGGGGCAGAGGCTCCACCAGGGTCGCGCTGCCAGGTGCACGAGGCCGGCAGCTCGGCGGGGCCGGTGCCGAGGCCAGGCCGTCACAGGCGGGGCACCGCTGCCGCGTACCAGCGCCTCTCCGGCTGGGCACGGGGGCGCCCTCCGCACCTGCGGGGACCTGGGCCGCTGCCCCGGCAGCACCGGCGGTGCCGGGGCCGCGGAACCAACCAGTCAATTGCGGTGCCCCGTGGCCGCGGCCCGGCAGCTCCGGCGGTGCCCAATGCCGCGGCCCTGCCGCTACAGGCTGGGCCCGGGAAGCCGGGACCCGGCCGCACCGGCGGGTCCCGGCTTGCAGCGGCCCACGGGCAGCATAAGGCAGGCGGCCGCGCCTATTCAGGCCGATCAGGCGTGGAACGGGGACGACGGCCCGCGACGATACCTGAGGGGGCACGGGTGCAGCGGCAACGAGGAAGATCCGGCTGGGACTGTGAAGATTGACCCTGCCTGGACCGGCTTGGACCCGCGGCCGCGGCCCCGGCAGCTCAGGCGGGCCGTGGCATGCTGCCCAGGCGCACACGGCGTTGCGGGTACGAGTCCCCGGACGCCCGGCGGGGCACGTGGCAGCGGCCCTGGCCGCACCGGCTGGGGCCAATGTGGCCTGCGTCACGGCAAGGACAGGGAGTGGACAGCGGCCGGTCCCGTCCGCACCGGAGGGCGGGTCAGTGCAAAGGCCGCTCCGTCGGGGAAAGGGGCCGCGGCCTATCCGCTACGGCTGGGCCCGCGTCCGCTCCCGTGCCGCTCCGGCGGGCCCTCGGCCGCTGCCCGACTATCAGGAGGGGCCGGGGAAGAGGCACAGGCCGCACCGGAGGGGTGCAGACTGCCGCGGCCCTGCCGCCGGCTGGGCTCCTGGTCCGCATGCCCCGGCCGCACCTGCTGGTCCCGGTGCAGCGTCCCCGGCCGGACGCCGGGGCCAGAGCGCTGCCCAGGCAGCACCGGCGGGGCCTGGGCCGCGGCACGGCAGATAAAGCGAGGGGCAAGGGGCACACGGCCCGGCCTCTCAGGTGGGGCCCGGGGCCGGCCGACCGGCCGATCAGGCGGGGGCACGGGGCAAGCGGCCAGGCCGCATCCGGAGGGGCCCTGGTCCGCGGCCCCGGCCGCACCGGCGGGGCCCGGTGCCTCGGCGGCTGTCCGCTCCGGCGGTGCCCGTCCTCACAGGCGGGTGCAATGGGCCTGTCCCCGGACTCAAAGGCTGGGCAGGTGCAGTCTTAACCGCGCGCTCATGCGGGGCCCGGGGCAGTGGCTCCCGGCCGTCTCCGGCGGGGCCATTGGACGCGGCCCGACGCACGGCGGGGACCAGGTGCCGTGGACCGGCCGATCCCGTCGGCGTCCCTGGGGGCGCGTCCCTGCCGCATCGTTCGTGCGTGGACGCGGCCGGACGCTCCGGGAGCGGGCACAAGGGGCGCGGCCCGCGCCTCTCGGAGGGGGCCTGGGCCGCTTCCCGGCAGCTCGGAGGCGGCCGGGGCAGCGGCCCATGCCGCAACGGCGGGTGCGGGTCCGGTCCCCCGGTCCGCACGTCGGTGCCTGGGCCGTTGCCTACGTACGATCGGCGGGGCCCTGTGGCCGCATGCCCCGGCAGCTCCGCGCGGGGCCAATGGGCCGAGGCCAAGGCCGCTCAGGGTCTCGGCCGTGGGCGCGTCCCTTCCGGCTCAGGCGGGTCCGTTGCAGCGGCATCGGCACGCTCCTTCGGGGACCGGGGCATCGGCCCCGTCCGCACGGCGGGGCCCGGGGCCGAGGACCCGTCAGCTACTGCGGGTCCGGGGACGGGCACCTGCAGCTCCGGGGGGCGGGGACCGTGCCCCGTCCGCTCCGGCGGGGCCCGGTTCCGCGGCCCGGTAGACTCCGGCTGTGACGGGGCTGCGGCCCGGACTCAACGGCTCGGCCGGGGCGCGGCCCAGTACGCCCGGAGGGGCAGGGGCAGCCTGCCCGGCCGCACCGGCTGGGCCCGGTTACAGCTGACCCGGCACGTACATGCTTTGGAAGGGGCCGCGGCCCTCGCAGCTCCGGCGGGTCCGGGGCCGCTAGACAGGACGCTCCTGCGGGGGTACGGTTCCGAGGCACCGGCAGCACCGGAGGGGTCATGGCGGCGGCCAGGCGCATCCGGCGGGGCCCGGGCTAAGAGGACGGCCGATCCGGTGGGGCCCGTGGGCCGCGGGCCCTGCCGCTCAGGCGGGGCCGGTGCCGAGGCACAGGAAGCACGTGGCGGGGACCGGGGCCAGAGGCCCCGGCCGACAGGCGGGCGCCGGGGGACGCGGCCCACGTCCGCTCGGGAGTGGCCCGGGGCGCGTCCCGGCCGCTAAAGGGGGTCGGGCGACGAGGCCCGGCCGCTCATGCTGGGCCAGGGAATCGGCCCCGGCAGGAAGGGGGGGACGGGGCCGGGCCACGGCCGCTCCGGGTGTGCCCGGGGACGAGGCCAGGACGCTCAGTGCCGGGGGCCCGGGGCAGCGGCCTGGCCGCACCGGCTGGTACGGCCGGACGCGGGCAAAGGCCGCTCGCGGGGGACCGGTGCTCGCGGGACCCGGCCGCCTCGGAGGGGAACGGGCCGCGGCCCCGGCCGCTACGTCTAGGAACTGGGGCAGCGGCCAATGGAACCCGCTCAGGAGGGGGTCTAGGGCAGCGGGCCACGGCCAGCTAAGGCAGGGGGAAGGGGCGCAGGCCCTGAAGCACGCGGGGAACGGGGCAGCGGACAGGCCGCACCGGACGGGGCCCGGGGCAGCGGCCCCGGCGCTCGGCGGGGCCCGGGGGCTACGGGCGGTCGGCGGTGTTTGCCCGGCGCTCCGGCTGTGCCCTGGGCAGCGTCCACCGGACGCACAGGCTGGGCCGGGGCAGAGGACAGGCCGCACCGTCGGGGACCGGGGCGAGGAACTGCCGCTAGGAGGGGACCGTGGACGCGGACCCGGCAGCTCCGGCGGGGCACGGGAGCAGCGGACAAGGGCGATACGATGGGCAAGGTGAAGCGAAAAATGCACGATAAGAGGGGCACGAGGAAGCGGCAATGGCAGCTACGGGGGGACACTGCGGGCGAGGCACAGGACAGTAAGGCGGGGCCGGGGCCGCGTCCAACGGCATCTCAGGCGGGGACCAGAGGCAGCGGACAAGGCAGATAATGAGGGGGCACGGGCGCGTCCCCGGGCGCTAGGCGGGGCCCGGGGACGAGGAACTTGACGATACGGCTAGGCCTGGGACGCGGCACCTGCAGCTACCGGATGCGTGCCCGAGGCCGCGGCCCCGGCATCACCGGCGGGGCCTGGCCGAGGCCCGGCCGCTACGCAGGGGCACGGGGCGCGGCCCGGACGATAAGGAGGGGGAAGGGGACGAGGCAAAGGACAGCATAATGCGGGGACCGGGGACGAGGGAACCGGAAGATCGGCGGGGCGGGGGCGGTCAGGGGAAGCTCGGCAACCCGGCCGCTCGGCGTGGCCCGGGGAAGCGGCCCATTGCAGCTCGGCTGGGCCGGGGCCGCGGCCCCGGCCCTCCGGCGGGGCCTCGGCCGCGGACCGGCAGTCACCGCCACGGCCGGGGACCGAAGGCACGGAAGCTAATGCGGGGAACGTGCCGCTGCTGTCCGGCTCCGGATGGGCCCGTTGGCGCGGCACCGGCCGCTCCGGAGGGCGCAGGGGCCGCGGCCCGGCCCTCACGCGGGGACGTGGCCGCGGCCCTGCCGCTCCGGAGCGGGCCTCTGCGCGGCCACGGAAGCTCCGGCAGGGGGCGCGGACGCTACCGGCAGGGCCCGGGGCCGGGACCGGAGACCGGCTGGGCCGGGCGCCGCTGCCCCGGCGCTCCGGCGGGGCCCGGGGACGCGGCCCGGCCTCTCCGGCGGGGCACGGGGACGCGGACAGGAAGATACCGGCTGGGACAGGGGAAGCGGAACGGAAGATCCGGAGGGGCACTGGGACGCGGAAAAGGACGATAGGCGGGAAAGAGGAAGAGTAAGTACGATATGGCGGGGCACCCGGGGCCGCTCCGCTGGGCCAGGGGCCGCTGCCCGGCGATCCGGCGGGGCCGGGGCCGCGGGCCGTGAAAGCACCGGCGGGGGACCTATGAAGCGGCCATCTCCGCACACGGCGGGGCCCGTGGACCGTGGCCAGAGGACAGCACCGGCGGGGCACGCGGCGGGCCCATGCCGCTCCGGCGGGGCCCGGGGACGCGGACCCTGCAGCTGCTGCTGGGCCCGCTGCAGCGCTCCCCGGCAGCCCAGGCGGGGCGCGCGGACCGAGGACCTGGACTCTTCCGGAGGGCGCCGGGGCCGCGGCCCCTGCCGCACGCGGGGCACGCGGTCAGCGGCGCCGGCAGCAACTGCGGTGACAGGGGCAGAGGACCGGAAGCTCGGCGTGGCCCGCGGCAGCGGCCCCTGCCGTCGGATGGGCCACGGGGCAGCGGCACGGCGATACAGGCGGGGAAGCGGGCAGCGGCCCGTACAGCTACCGGCGGGGCCCGAGGCAGAGGCAACGGACTATAAGGAGGGGCCAGGGGCGCGGACCGTACGAACGGCCGGGGCCCGAGGGCGGCCCCGGACGATTCCGGGGGTCCCGGGACCAGCGGCACACGGAGCTCAGGCGGGGTCACGAGGAAGGGACCGGACGCACAGGAGGGGCGCGAGGCGAGGACGGGCGCTACACGGGGGTACAGGGGCCGCGTCCACGGCAGCTCCGGCGGGGACACGGGGCAAGAGGACACGGCCCACATCATGCGGGGCACCGGGGCCGGGGGAACAGGACGCCGGCGGGGACGCGGCAGCGGAACAGGCGATACGCGGGGCACGGGGAAGATGAAACGGACGTAAGTCCGCGTGAACGGGGCCAGCAGGGACACAGGAAGCTACGGCGGTGCCCGGGTCCGAGGCCCCTGCCGCACACGGCGTGGAAAGCGGCCGAGGCCCAGGCAAGCTAGCGGCGGGGCGCGTGGACCGAGGACCCTGGCCGCTCGCGGGGCATGGGACGAGGCCCCTGTAGATAGGGGGGCCGGGGCCGAGGCAAACCGGTGGACCGCTCCGGCGGGCCACCGCTTCTCGGCCGGAAGTCAGGACGGGACCCGTGGCTGCGGCACACGGACGACAAGGAGGGGAACCGGGGCCGCGGACCGCCGATCAAAGGGGGGACCACGAGCCGCGGCACAGGCCGAAGGCGGGGCCGCGGCAGCGGAAAGCGAACGCTAGCGCGGGGAGAGACGGACGAGGACCAGGGAAGATACGGAGGGGAAGGGGCCGAGGCACGGCCTGCTCCGGCGGGGCCAGCGGACGCTGCCCCGGCCGTAAGGCCGGGAACTAGGAAGAGGCCCGGCCGATCAGGCGGGACGGGGCAGAGGACCCGGACCGATCCGGGCGCGGGACACGGCTGAAGCGGCACAGGACGACAAAGGCAGGGGAAAGGTGGACGAGGCAAAGGCAGCTCGGCGGGGTCAAGGGGACGCGGCCCGGCCGCACAGGCGGGGAACGGGGCCGAGGCCCCGGAAGAAACCGGAGGGGGCCGAGGAACGATAAGGAGGAGGGCAAAGGGGCAAGCGGACACGGACCGACACAGGAGGGGCCAGCGGCAGAGAAACGGCAGGATCCGGCGGGGAAGAGAGAGCAGCGGACTGTCCGACAAAGGCGGGGAAAGGGGAAGAGTTCCCGGCCTCTCCGGAGGGGCCATGGGCCGGCGTCCCGGCGCTCCGGCTGGCGCCCGGGGTCCGAGGCCCCGGCACGCTCGGAGGGGCACGCGGACGCCGGACCAGGCCGCTCCGGCGGGGACAGGGGCCGCGGCACGGAGATACGGCGGGCCCGGGGGCGCGGCCCCGGCCGATAATGGGGGGGCACGGGGACGAGGACCGGCCTCTCAGCGGGGCGGGCCTAGGCCCATGCAGCTCCGGCGGGGGATCGCGGAAGCTCCGGCGGGCAGCCCGGGGACCGGCTGAACCGGACAGCTCCGGCGGGGGCCGGTGCTGGGCCCCGGCCGGCTCGGCGGGGCGCGGCAGCGATCCGGCGGGGCTGGGCCGCGGCCCGGGCCGCTCAGGCGGGGACCGGGGCGCGGCCCGGGACGAACGGAGGGGACAGGGGCCGAGGAAACGGCAGATAAGGAGGGGCCAGTGGAGCGGAACAGGCATCTCCGGCGGGGCCGGGGAAGATGCCCGGCCGCTCAGGCAGGGTGCCGAGGAAGCAAGGAGGGGACGGGGCACGCGGCAACGGCCGCTACGGCGGGGGCCGGGCTGCGGCAAAAGTACGAACCGGCGGGGGGCCTCGGCCGCATGCGGTGGGACAGGGCGAAGGGACCACGACGATAGAGGGGGAACATGTGAAGAGGCCAATGACGCACCGGCGGTGCCCGGGGCAGTGGCCCATGCGCTACGGGGGGGCCGCGGCGTGCTCGGAGGGAACGGTCCGCGGCCGGCCGCTCAGGTCGGGGCCAGGGGACAGGCCAAGGCCGCTCCTGCGTGGAACGGGGCCGCGGCACCGGCCGCTCGGCGGGGTCCCGGCGGCGCGGCACGGCCGCTCCGGCGGGGCACAGGGGAAGATGAACCGGAAGATCCGGACGGGGCCCGGGGCCGCGGACCCGGCAGGATCGGCTGGGGCAGCTGCGAGGAGGCTGGGAACGTGCCGCGGCCCTTTCCGCACCGGCTGGGCCCCGGGTCCGCGGACCCGGCAGATCAGGCGGGCCCGGGGACGCTGCCCGGCCGCACCGGAGGGGCATCGGGTACCGCGGCCCTGCCGCTCCGTCGGGGCCACGGGGCAAGAGGCCAAGGACGCCTACGGAAGGGCAAGTGGCGCGGGCCACCGTCAGCTCCGGGGGGGGTACCATGGGGCCGCTGGCCGGCAGCTCCGGGGAAGGGGCCGTGGCCCACGACGCTACGGGGACGTGGCACGTGGCCGGCCGACTAGGTGTCCGGGGAGAGGACCGGCCGCACCCGGGGCATGGGCCGTTGGTCCACGGTCTCAGTAGGGGCACGGGGAAGAGGACACGGACCAGATCACCGGGGGGGAACGGGGACGAGGCCCCGGAGCTCCGGTGCAGGTGGACGTGGACAAGGTAGGATCAGGGGCCGGGTCCGTAGGCCCAGGCCTACCAGTGGCAGGGGACGAGGCCCGGCAGCTCCGGGGAAGGGGCAAGAGGCAAAGCTCCGCTACTGGGCAGGGGCAGTGGCAAAGGAAGATAAGGGGACGGGGATATTCCCAGGCCGCACCGGCGGGCCGGGGCAGTTTACCCGGACGCTCAGGCGGGGCCCGGGGGCCGCTGCCACGGCCGCTCCGGAGGGGCACGTGTCCTCGGTCCCGGCATAACAGGGGCAGGGGCCGTGGACCTCCGCACGTGGACGCGGGCAGAGGCCGGCGATACGGGGACGGGGCCGTTGCCCTGCTAGCCTGTGATTGTCCGCGGCACCGGCAGCTCCGATTCCTGGTCTTAGGCCCCGTCCGGCACTTGTCTTTCCGCGCCATGCCGCACATTTTTCCCGTGGCCGCGGCCCAGACTTCCTCACCTTTTTCCCTTTTTCCCTTTTCCCCTCTCACCATATAATCTTATCACAATCCCTACCACCTAATCCTATACAACATACCCAACAACCAATTCCTAATCCAATACCAACTCCCCTAAACCATTTCTCAACCTATCACAAATCCTATTATATCCCCTTCACACATACCTTATCCTACATCCATCACCTTATTTTATCAAACCAATCTACACATAACCTTATCACAACCAACCTCACATATTACCCGTTTCTCTACCCCATCACACCTTTTGTTCCTTACTTCCCCTTCCTCACCCTTTTCCATTCCTCTTCCACTCCTCACCTTATCCTTTTCTCTCCCCTTCTCACCTCTTCCTTTTTTATTCCCCTTCCATCACCTTTTCCTTTTCCTAATCCCCTACCTCACTAATCTAATCTATTCCCCTTCCACCTTCTATTACCTATTCCTCATCCCTTCACACTTTTTATCTATCTACTTCCTTCCTACTTTCCTTACCTCTTCCATCCTACCTTTTCCTATTCCTTTCCCCATCCTCAACTTTTCCTTTTCCTCTTCCCTTCCTCACCTGTATCCTTTTCTCTTCCCTTCCTCACATTTCCTTTTCCTCATCCCCTCTCACCATTTCTTTTACTATTCCCCTTTCCTTACCTGTTCCTTTTCCTCTTCCCTTCCTCACCTCTCATTTTCATATTCCCCTTCCTCACTTCTGTTCCTCTTCCTCTTCCCCTTCCTCACTTTTGTTCCTATTCCTTTCCCCCTTTCCCCACTTTTCCTTTTTCCATTCCTTCTCACTTTTCTTTACCTCTTCCCTTCCTCACCTTTTCTGTTCACTTCCCCTTCCTCACCTTTTCCTTTTCCTCTTCCCCTTCCTCACCTTTTCTTTTCTATTCCTTCTCTCCTTTTCCTTTTTCCCCTATTCCCCTTCCTACCTTTTCCCATTTCTCTATCCCCATCCACCTTATCTTTTCCAATTCCTTCCTCACCTTTTCATTTCCATTCCCCTTCTCACCCTTTTCTTTTATCATCCTACTACCTTTTCCTATATCCTATTTCCCTTCCTCTTACCTTATTCCTCTTCATCTCATATCCAAAATCTATCCCTTCCACACCTTTTCCTATTCCTATTCCTTCCTCACTTTTCCTTTTTCCATTCCCTTCCTACCTTTTCTTTTCCCTTCCCTTCTTCCCTTTCCTTTTCCTATTCCCTTTCACCTTTTCCTTTTCCTATTCCCCTGCTCACCTTTTCCTTTTCCTCATCCCCTCCTCACCTTTTCCTTTTTCTTCCCCTTCCTCACCTTTACTTTTCTCTCTTCTTTTCCCCTTTTTCCCTTTCCTCTTCCTCTCTCCTTTCCTTTTTTTCTATTCCCTTCTCACCTTTTCTTTTCTCTTCCCTTCTTCTTTTCTTTTCCTTTCCCCTTCTACCTTTTTTTTTCTTTCCTTCCTCACCTTTTCCTTTTCTTTCCCTTCTCACTGTCCATTTTCCTCTTCCTTCCTCCCTATTCCTTTTCTATTCCCCTTTCTACCTTTACCTTTACCTTTTCCCCCTTCTCCCTTCTGATCCTTTTCCTCTTCCCCTTCTCACCTTTTCTTTTTAATTCCATTCCTCACCTTTTCCTTTTCTATTCCCCTTCCTACTTTACTTTTCTATCCCTTCTCACCTTCATTTCCTTTTTTCCTTCTTCCTTTTCCTTTTCTCTTCCTTCCTCACCTTTTCCTTTCCTCTTCCCCTTCCTCCCTTTTTCCTTTTTCTCTTCCCCTTCTCACTTTTCCTTTTCTATTCCCCTTCTACCTTAACCTTTTCCTTTCCTTCTCACCTTTTTTATTATCCTTTTCCCCCTTCCTCACTATTCCTTTTCTCTTTCTCCCATTTTTTCCCTTTTCCTCAACCCTTCCTCACCTTAACATATTCTATCCCCCATAACACTAATTCATTACCTCTACCCTATCTCACTATACATTAAAAACCCTTTCACCTTCTGTTCTTATACAAACCTATACACACCAAACAAATTCTACATCAACCTTAAAATACCCACAAATCCCAACCTCCAAATCAAAACACAACACCAATAACAAACCACTACCATCCACACAAAATAACTCCAAATCCACACCCATTTAACCCTAAACAAACCAAAACCTTAACCTTTACACAACCAACCAAAAACAAAACATCCAACACCATAACTTTACCATTCAACTCCAAAACTATTCTATTCCCCTTCCCTACTATTATTTCCACTTCCCCTTCTCCCTTTTCCTAAATCAATTACCCTTCTAATTACTTTTCCTCTTCCCCTTCTCCACCTTTTCCATTTCCTATTCCCCTTCCTCACCTTTCTTTCCTCATCCTTCCTCCCCCTTTTCATTTCTCTTCCCCATCACACTAATCTTTTCCTCTTTCCCCTTTCACTTTACTATTTATTCCTTCCTACTTTTCTATTTCTATTCCCTACCTCCTAATCCTTTATTCTTTCCATCTCACCATTTCAATTATCCTATCCCCTTCCATCATATTCTTTATCTATTCTATCCCTATTCCTTTTCACATCCCTTCCTACCTTTACTTATCCTATTCCCTTCTACCTTTTCTTTTCTTTCCCCATCTCACCCTTTTAACCCTATTCTCTTCCCCTTCATACATTCTTTCCTTATCCAACTCACCTTTAACAAAACACACCTTTCACCTTAATCCTTTTCCTAATCCACCTCACCTAAACCTATTCCAAAAACAAACCATACCCCAATACATTACCATTACCCCATCACCATAACCTAAACACAACCAACACACAATAAAAAATAAAACAACACACATATACAAAACACAACCCAACCACCCTAATCAAAACCACAACCCCACCACCCAAACAAAACCAAACCATCTCCCAAAACATAACACCAACCAACCAAAAACAATCACATCAAAACCACCCAACATAACATAACACACCAAACCAATACCTAAACACTAAACCACAAAACAAAACACAACCCAAACCAAACAAAACACAACCCACTACCTTTACCTAATCACACCCAAACCATAACAAACACAACCAAACAAACATAACCCAAAACACAACCCAACCACCCAAAAAAAAACAACCAACCACCCAAATAACCAAAACAACCCAACAATACCAAAAAAACCAACAAAACATACCAAACCACACCCCAAAAAAACACAAAAACCCCCAAACAAAACAAAACAACACCAAATAACCCAAAACTACCCCAACCACCAAAAAAACAACAAAACAACCAAAACAAAAAAAAAACCAAACCAAACCTCATATCACACTAAAATTAACACAACCATACACCCCTACAAAACCCTAAACCACAACCCAACCACCCAAATCAATAACAACAAACAATACTATTCCACTACCCTACCTCAAAATATTACACTTCCCAACCACAACCTACTTAACATACCATATCCCAACTCACCTAAACATAACAATCCCAACACCCCAATTCTTTCACAACCAACCACCCCTATCCTTTTCTATTCCCAAACCATTATTTTCTTACTACCTCATTCTTTTCTTACCATTCCCCATCCACCCATAACCATTTCCACAACACTTCTCACATAACTTTTCACTACTACCTCACCTATTAAAATATTCCTTCAACTATTTTCCCAATTACTCATCCAACCTCACCTTTTCTTTTCTACCCCTACTCCTTTTCTTTTCCTAATTCCCTTCCTCACCTTCTTTTCCCTTTTCCTCTTCCCTTCCTCACTTTTCCTTTACTAATCCCTTCCTCACCATTCTGTTCTTTTACCAATCCCCTTCAACCTATTACCTTTTCCTCTTCCCTTCCTCACCTATTCTTTTCTATTCCCTTCCTCACTTCTTTTCCATTATCACTTCCCTTCACCTATCTTGTACCCTTATCCTCTACCTATCCCCCTTCAGTTTCATTTCCTATCCTCCTACCTATATTTTTCTCTTCCTCACACTTTACAAACCAAACCCCATCCAAAACAAAACCACAACAACACCCAACATAACCAAAACACAACCAACACCCAAGTAACAAAACAAACTAAAAAAAAACCCAACACACAACCCCCAAACATAAAACAAAATAAACATAAACAAATACAAAACAAAAAACCAAAAAACAACAAAAAAACCAAAAAAAAACCACACAAAACAAACACAACATACCACTACACCACACAACTCACCAATCCCCCAAAAAACAAAAAAAACAAAAATCAAAACAAACAAAAAACCACCAACCACATATCAAAAAACACACACCAACCACACCACACACACACAAATTACAACAACACCCACCCACAAAATCCCCAAAACAAAAAACACAATCAACAAATACAAATACACCCAAAACAAAAAAACAAAAACCCCAAACCAAAAACACCAAAACAACTAACCATAACCCACATCATAAACCAAAAACACACCCAACAACAACAAATAAACAACAAACCCAAAACAAAACATAAAAACCAAAACAAAATTTAAAACCAAACACACCCAACCACCAACAAAAACCCAACCAAACATACCCAAATTACCCACAAAAACATCAAACAAACACACCCAAAATAAAAAACCAAACACCCAAACTCTACTAACTCCTCCAAAAACAAACAACAAAACCACTAAAACCAACATAACAAATTTAATACAACCAACATATAAAAACCATACACACCACCAACAACCAAAAAAACCCCACCCCCAAAAAACACACACCCAACACACCAACAAATCAAACAAAACCCAATCCACCAACACCACAAAAAACATCAAACACAACCACACCAACCACAAAACACAACAAAAAAAACACCACAAAACACCCCCCAACCCCCCCAACAAACACCCAAACAAAAACAAACCAAACAACCCCAACACACACAAAACAAAAAAAACACTATCAAAAAATCCATCAAACACAAAACAAAACAAACTAACAAAAACAAACCAACCCATCACAACTAAACAACTAACACCATACAAATCAAACCTACCAACCAAAAGATCAAACAAATACCAAAAAAAATCAACACATAACCTCTTCACTCACAAACCACCCAACCAATCAAAAAAATACAAACAACAACACCCATCTTATTTCAACAAACACACAAATCCATACAAAACCTTCAACATTATAAACCAATCTAACACAAAAAATTAAAGTACCTAAACATTAACATATTACACAAAAAAATCATAAACTAAAAATAACATTCCTACACCAAAACAAATCTAAACCCTAAACCATCATATTAATAATACCCCTTCCTCACCTTCTTTTCCCTTTTCCTCTTCCCCTTCCTCACCTTCTGTTCCCTTTTCCTCTTCCCCTTCCTCACCTTCTGTTCCCTTTTCCTCTTCCCCTTCCTCACCTTCTTTTCCCTTTTCCTCTTCCCCTTCCTCACCTTCTTTTCCCTTTTCCTCTTCCCCTTCCTCACCTTTTCCTTTTCCTCTTCCCCTTCCTCACCTTTTCCTTTTCCTATTCCCCTTCCTCACCTTTTCCTTTTCCTCTTCCCCTTCCTCACCTTTTCCTTTTCCTCTTCCCCTTCCTCACCTTTTCCTTTTCCTCTTCCCCTTCCTCACCTTTTCCTTTTCCTCTTCCCCTTCCTCACCTTCTGTTCCCTTTTCCTCTTCCCCTTCCTCACCTTTTCCTTTTCCTCTTCCCCTTCCTCACCTTCTGTTCCCTTTTCCTCTTCCCCTTCCTCACCTTCTGTTCCCTTTTCCTCTTCCCCTTCCTCACCTTCTTTTCCCTTTTCCTCTTCCCCTTCCTCACCTTCTTTTCCCTTTTCCTCTTCCCCTTCCTCACCTTCTTTTCCCTTTTCCTCTTCCCCTTCCTCACCTTCTGTTCCCTTTTCCTCTTCCCCTTCCTCACCTTCTTTTCCCTCTTCCTCTTCCCCTTCCTCACCTTTTCCTTTTCCTCTTCCCCTTCCTCACCTTTTCCTTTTCCTCTTCCCCTTCCTCACCTTCTTTTCCCTCTTCCTCTTCCCCTTCCTCACCTTCTGTTCCCTTTTCCTCTTCCCCTTCCTCACCTTCTTTTCCCTCTTCCTCTTCCCCTTCCTCACCTTCTTTTCCCTCTTCCTCTTCCCCTTCCTCACCTTCTTTTCCCTCTTCCTCTTCCCCTTCCTCACCTTCTTTTCCCTCTTCTTCTTCTTCTTCCTCACCTTCTCTTCCCTTTTCCTCTTCCCCATCCTCACCTTTTTTTCCCTCTTCTTCTTTTCCTCACCTTCTTTTCCCTCTTCCTCTTCCTCACCCTCTGTTCCTTCTTCCTCTTTCCCTTCCTCACCTTCTTTTCCCTCTTACCCTTCCCCTTCCTCACCTTCTTTTCCCTCTTCCTCTTTCCCTTCCTCACCTTCTTTTACCTCTTCTTTTTTCCCTTCCTCACCTTCTTTTCCCTCTTCCTCTTCCCCTTCCTCACCTTTTCCCTCTTTCACTTCCCCTTCCTCTTCTTCTTTTCCTTCTTCCTCTTCTCTGTCCTCACCTTCTTTTCTCTGTTCCTCTTCCCCTGCCTTACCTTCTTTTCCCTCTTTCACTTTCCCTTCCTCACCTTCTCTTCCCCTTCTCCTTCCTCACCTTCTTTACCCTCTTCCTATCCTCCTTCTTTGTTTTCTTTTCTTTCTTCCTCTTCTCTCTCCTCACCTTTTTTTTCTCTCTTCCTCTTCCCCTACTTCACTTTCTTTTCCCTCTTTCACTTCCCCTTACTCACCTTTTGTTCCTTCCTCTTCCTCTTCCCCTTCCTCACCTTCTGTTCCCTCTACCTCTTCCCCTTCCTCACCTTCTTTCCCCTCCTCCTCTTCCCCCTCCTCACCTTCTATTCTCTCTCCTCCTCCTCAATAACTTTTAACAAAGATGCATTTAGGTTCTATATTTCTCATGTTGTAAATTAGTGTTTTCTTTGCAGTTTCTTGGCAGGTTCAGGAGCTCAGGTGTGGGCTGCTTCCAACAACGTCGAGACTTGCGAACCAGCTGAGTTAATTGCTGGTGAGTGCAAAGTTTTTTTTTCCTTTCAACTATCCTGTTTATTTGTTTTGTTTTGTATTTGTTTTTAACTAGAATTTTAGGTCCTTTTTTTTTTTTTTTTTACCAATATGTCTTTTCTTTCTTTCTTTTGAGTTATATATCTAGAGTTATTTATATAGTATTGCTCTGCATAGTTCTGTAAAGAAAACAATGAGGCACTTATATTTTGCACCCTCACTCTCACAAGAAAGTCATCCTTTCGTCCTCCTTCATACAATCTCTCTCTATTCTCATGACAGAGAGGTCGCAAAGGATCCATGAAGAGAGTCTGCGGAACATCCAGAGATTGGAAGAAGGGGGGGCCAAGAGGAGAAGGTACGCTCTTCCCGAAGAAGAGGAGGAAATGCAGGTACGGAGGCGACAGAAAGCGGATGAGAAAGTGGGAGGAGAAAAAAGGGACTGATGGAAATGGGATTGAGTTTGAGAGTGGAAATGAGATTCGCGTAACAGAGGGGGGAAATGACCATGTGTGTGAAGGGAAAGAGATGCGTGTCGTTGTTAGAACTGAAGAAAGATGAGATTGAGAATGCAAATGAAAGTAGACAGATCTAATTGTTGAAAGCTAAAGTAGAAATGTTAGAGAATGTTTAGTAATGATGAGATAACTCATGTAAATCAATAGACTGATCAGTTTATGGATGGCAATTTTAACCTTAGATTTATGATAATGATTTGTTTGATGAATTAAGATTGAAAGATCAATTATTTCACTCTCTTGATAGTTTATTGAGCCTATCACGTAGAATGCATCATTAAAGATGAAAAATATGTACCCACCCAAAAACACCATGCCTTCAAAATAATCAAAGCTTTTATTACCGTTAATATTATCATCATCACCCTTTTGACTATTGTAATCAAAGCTTTTATTACCGTTAATATTATCATCATCACCCTTTTGACTATTGTAATGCAACCCTGACAAACTTTCCTCTTCTCCGATCAACAGGGTGGTTTGCTAGACACAGTGGGTGCAGTGTGTGTGGATAGCTCAGGCTACATAGCAAGTGCCGTCTCAAGCGGGGGACTACTCCTGAAGCACACAGGCAGGGTGGGCCAGGCCGCGGTCTACGGTTGCGGATGCTGGGCAGAGAATAACTGCGATGGTATGCACGAGCTCTTAGGTGTCTTGAGGCCGTGAGGCAATTAGATACCTTAGTTTTCTTCTTCTTCTTCTTCTTTCTCAGTCAAGAATGATTTTTTTTCTCCTGTCTCTACCATGCACATCGATTTTGTTTTCTTTGGCTATTATTACTATTTTTGTACACTTTATTGATCATTCATTCATTTTCTCTCTCCTAGTAACATTATACATTGACTCAATCCATCTTCCATTGACCCTATAATTGCAAACGACCTCGTGAGTTAACAGCTGGCACAGGAATCCACCACCACTCTATGCTTCTAGCTAGGCAGTGGTATCGCCATTCTTTACGTCATTAGTCGTTTTCTTTCTCTGTCTTCGATTAATTAAATCTCACTAACAGTAGATCTGCTTTGCGCCAGGCAGTGTCATTAGTCGTTTTCTTTATCAGTCTTCGATTGATTAAATCTCACTAACTATAGATCTGCTTTGCGCCAGGTAGTGGTGCCATTATTCACGTCATTAGTTGTTTTCTTTCTCTGTCTTTGATTAATTAAATCTCACTAACTATAGATCTGCTTTGCGCCAGGTAGTGGTGCCATTATTCACGTCATTAGTCGTTTTCTTTCTCTGTCTTCAATTAATTAAATCTCGCTAACTATAGATCCGCTTTGCGCCAGGCAGTGGTGTCACCATTCTTCACAATTAAATCTCGCTAACTATAGATCCGCTTTGCGCCAGGCAGTGGTGTCACCATTCTTCACGTCATTAGTCGTTTTCTTTCTCATTCTTCGATTGATTAAATCTCACCAACTATAGATCTGCTTTGCGCCAGGCATTGGTATCGCCATTCTTCATGTCGTTAATCGTTTTCTTTCTCATTCTTCGATTGATTAAATCTCACTAACTATAGATCCGCTTTGCGCCAGGCAGTGGTATCGCCATTCTTCATGTCGTTAGTCGTTTTCTTTCTCAGTCTTCGATTAATTAAATCTCACTAACTATAGATCCGCTTTGCGCCAGGCAGTGGTATCGCCATTCTTCATGTCATTAGTCGTTTTCTTTCTCAGTCTTCGATTAAATAAATCTCACCAACTATAGATCTGCTTTGCGTCAGGCAGTGGTATCGCCATTCTTCATGTCATTAGTCGTTTTCTTTCTGAGTCGTCGGTTTATTAAATCTCACTAACCATAGATCTGCTTTGCGCCAGGCAGTGGTATCGCCATTCTTCATGTCATTAGTCGTTTTCTTTCTCAGTCTTTGATTTATTAAATCTCACTAACTATAGATCTGCTTTGTGCCAGGCAGTGGTGTCAGCATAGGAGTGAGCACAACCGGATGTGGGGAGCACCTCATCCGCACAATGTTCGCCAGACTCTGCGCCCGGGCAGCCATCTCACCGCACCTCGGCTCCAACATCATTGAGACGGTCACCACACACTTCTTGGGTAAGGGAGGTTGGAGAGTAATAGGGTGTCTTGTTAGGGTGTCCTTCGCTTGGGAGAAAAAGAGGGCTGATTCGTATGGAGTATGGTTTGTATGGTTTGGGTAGATTTTGGATTTAGAATATCTCTTTCTTTGTCTTCCTCTTTCTCTTTCTCTTCCTTTCTCTCTTTTTTATTATTTTCTTTTTCATTCTTCCTTTTCATCTTCTCTTTCTTATCAATCTTATATTCTTATTTCCTTCAGTTTCTCTCTCTCTCTCTCTCTCTCTCTCTTTTTCTGTCTTTCTTTCTTTCTTCTTCATCTTGTTCCTCTTCCATTCAATTCATCCTTTTTTTTTTTTTTCGTCCCTTATTTTCTCTTCTAATTTCCTGCCTTCTACCCTTTACGACTTTTTCTCTCCTTCCTGTTTTTCTCTCTCTCTTCTTTTTCTTCTTCTACATCATCTTCCTCATATTTTTCTCTTGCTCTGCCTTTTTCTCCTCAAATTTAAATCCCTAACCAATCCTCCAACACAAAGATGCCAAACTCCAGGCAGCCCCAAATAAGTAAGAATTTATATTTTTCATTTTTCTTTTTCAGTTGCTTTGTCATTTTCTGGATTATTTTTCTTCTAAAAATAGACAGATAGGTAACTAAAATAAATCAGGGAGTAAGAAATTTGGTCCCCCTCCCTCCTCCATTATTCCTTGGAGTACATAGTTTCCGCAAACATTCCTTAAACCCTAGTTATCTCCTGCAGAGTCGGACTTCTTGGAGGGAGTTCATCCACGGATGGCCGGGGCTTTGATTCTCCGACACGACCCCCAAGGAGCAGTGAGCGACCTGTACTGGCTTCACACCACGCGCACGATGGGTGTCTGCTACATGACCACCAACGACCGTAAGCCGCAGGTAAAGAAGGGTCTTAGGACTAGGCGGAAATAATTGTTTTGGGGTTTCAGAAGAGTTTGTTTTGTGATATTCATACATTTTGATATATGATTAGGCCAGGTTCACAGATGATCGTCTTGCAAATGTTGAGAGCCAACTGCAAAAAGAGTCCATCCGGTGCCATGAAACTAACTTACATTCTCTTCTTCACTTAACCCCTTTCTCCCCCCCCTCTCCTCCTTTCCTCTTCCCTCCTCTCCCAACGCTTCCTTCTCCCCCTTCGCACCCCTACCCCCAAAGGCCCAGTTCTCAGAGCTAGCAGAAGAGAAGATTGGCATCTCAGTGAACCTCCAATGCAAGTCGTTTGGAGCAGGCGTTCCCGTGACCACCTCCCAGGAGCTCCAGCCTGGCCCCTCTCGCGTGGGCTTAGGGGGCCTCCTATCGGGGGAAGAGGAGCATAGCAAGAGCGAGTCCAGCGATGACGACGACGAACCAGGGTAACAGAGAGAATAGAAGGGAGAGAGAGGGGGTGGGAATGTAAGAGAAAAGAGAGATGGTTCATGACGGAAGGATAAGATTATTTCCCCCCCCCCCCCCAATTATCTCTCCCTTTTCCTCTCTCTTTCACCTAAATCTCAGTAAGCAAAGAAAAAAGTAGAAAAATAAGAATTATATGGAAGAACAAGCTGGAGGTGAGTTTACCGAGCAATGAAGAGAAATCACGGACTATGTTGTAAGAGCTGTATTGGAATATTGTATCGGGAAAGGTATTTACAGTTTTCGAATACTTATTGAAGTGTGTTCAAATCTATATTGGAACTGGCATCAAATGCTCAGAGATTCCCAGGGTAATGATATTTTACAATGATATTGTAATATGCAGCTGTTTTTTCAGGGTATGTTCCTTTCACAGTTGGAAAAATGTTCTCAAAGTGTGTCGTAGTTTTGTCATTCTGGTTCAGTGTTCATTGTAAACGCTTCTGCCTGGAACCACATGTTTATGAGAGGTGGTTTCAAGATAATTTTCCATCTCTTCAGGGTAAATGCGAGGCAGTTTGCCGACTGCTGCATTTCAAAATCACTCTAGGATTAAGGTTCTCTTAACTGTCACTGCCAAACGTGCACAGCCACATACCAGTATTTTCCCAGCATTTCCATATTAACACAGTTCTTTCCAGAAAGTGCATTACAAGCCTGTGGTAGCCGGGTGAGTAGGTTGTACCTCAGACCCATTTCCTACACTTTGGAAGCCACAAAATTTCTCCCCAAGAGTTTCTTTTTTTTTCTTTTTTTATTAATCCACGGGGCCTTAACAGTTGTACGGAATTGCTATCGGTGCGAAAGCTCACTATTTTGGCATGGCAGCTGGTGTTAATAATAGAATTGCATATGCGCGTTGTGGTGCATATGCACGTCATGCCTTGTTAGGAGCTGCAGATATACCTCATAGAGAATTTCCTGACGAGCTCGGCAGCGCCCGGAGAGCGCACGACTCGTGAGAAGATTGTGTATAGGGGTAAGTTACTCTCCCAGCAACAGAAGAAGAAAGAAAACCTTACTCAGGTACCACAGGTGTTATGACTGCCACACAGGAACCATACGCTACCTCAGTTGTGCCACCAACCAACAGTCCTTCACTGGCCTGCGGCACGGCCCCCTAGAGACGCCATGCGAGGGAGTCCCAAGCTCTCCTCCTTGGCCTTGAGACTCTGGGTACTTGCAGCAAGGAATGATGACCATGATAATAACAGCAACTTGATCAATAATATTTTGGATATATTTGTTTTTAAAGAACAGTCAGCTTACTGTTTCTTAGCACTAAGTAGGCAGCTAAACGGGACTGTTTGTTGCAAGGTCACTGAAGGACTGAACCGCTCAGGGTGGGCTTGGGAGGGGACATTGCTCGTACTGTTGCTCATGCTGCTAGCACTCGTGCTCTTATTGCATTGTGTCAAGAGGCCACAGACCTCTCCATATATATATATAGATGTATCTCTGGTTTGCAGGTTCAAGTTACGATGATGAAGATGATGATTATGATGATGATGTTGATGTTGTTGTAGACAGTCAGACCAGGTTGGAGCAAACCACAGGAGTACAAACTTACTTATCTGCCCATAATGCTCATACTCCCATTCATGCCGTTTGCCCATTCGCTGTGATTGTCAGGACTGCCAGCCAGTTGTCTATGCTTCCTCCGGTGACTAATTATTCATAATTGTAATATCTTTTATATACATTCCATAATATTGTTGGTGCACTTTTTATATAATGATATGTTCCCTCTCACCCACAACCGTGTGTTCGTAATAGCTACTACTACCCCTCTCGGCAGCATGAGCAACGGTTACAGGTGCCCTCCCCAGGCTATACACTTGGTGAGCTCCGCAAGTGCCTGTTGAACCACTATACCTCAAAAGTCTCCATAGTATCTCATTCCAGTGGACCCATATCAGGAGTTTTGTTGTGCCCTTACATAGCCGATCATAAAAGATAAAAGAATAAACTGGAGGCCGCTCCAACAAGCAGAGCTGCACAGAGGCTAAACTTGTTGAATGTTTCTTGCATTCGTTCGGAAAACGGCCGGTCTCCACGAAACTTGACCCACAATAGTTCTCATAACAATGAAGGTTGGTAAGAGGCGATGCTTACCGGCTATGCTCACGACCCCGTACTTGTTACCGATGCCTTTAAGCTCGTTCAGACCAACCGTGGGCAACTGTTGGTAATTGCCGTCTTATCTCCAACCCACTTTTTACTGTGACGTGTTTGTATGTTAAGCATCTTTTGACATTTTGTTTCTTTTTAAATATTAATCGTTATTTTTTTCTTTATTATTATTTTTATTGCCTTTCATGGCATAGCTGTAACTGTAGCTTGCATTAGTAGGTTTGAGCTTGATTTATGTGTATTGTACTCTTAACTTGGGGTGACCAACACCCAATTAGCTTCTCGTAGGTATGACAGCAAGGCGTCAGGGACTCAGGTCTTCATTATAGGGTGAAATGAATAAATAAAATAAAATAAAAAAACAAGAAAAAAAAATTGAAAATTGCTTCAGAAGCCTTGTTCTCAACGTTTTACAGTTGGTAATATCTTTCTTTCGTCAGTGTGACTAAACTTTTTCGCTGCGACACCTTCGTGTGGCAAGCTGTTTACCTTCCCTCAGTTAACCAGCACTGCCAGTGTGAATGAGTGTTCGTCTAGACATGCTACTCAGATGCTGTTTCAGAATGTGGTTAAAGATCATGAATACGATTTTTTTTTTTTTATCAAGTTATGATGATAATAACAATAACTTGGTGATGTGGTGATTTTTTTGTTTTTTTCCCCCCCAAGTATAATTATTATTTATATATGTTTCTCCTCCCCTCTCTTTTAATCTTTAACCATAATATGAATAAGGAATTACGTCCGCAATAGCTTTCAGTATTGGCAACTTGCTGGGCATTCAGCAGTATGTGTCCCAGGCCGATATCCCACCACGGTATCACCCACATCCAACGAACACACAATGGAGGGTTGCCCGCTATCATACAGCAAGTTAGGTTATCAGTAGGAGTCTATATTCAGTCCTTTTGTAGTTGTTATTATTTATTATTATTATTATTAGTGAGTTGTGGATTTTTTTTTTTTTTTTTTTTTTTTTTCCTCAACATTTTTCGCTAATTTTCTTTGTTATTTATATCTTTAGAAAATAATAAATCAGAGACTTAATACAGGATTAGTTTTGTTGTTTTTTTGTTTTTTTTTGAGGAGATATGGTACATTGTTGACATCTCTCTCTCTTCTTTACTTTCTTACTTTTCATGTTTAACTCTTTTTCTTATTACTCACGTTCTTCCTGCTCCTGATTCTCTCTTTAGCTTTTCATCTCCTAATCCTTATTCTAATTGTTCTTTTTTCTCTCTTTTTTTCCCTGATCTTCCTACTCGTTCTCCTACCACAGATTCTCCTCCTCTTTTTCATCCTCCATCTTCTTCTCCATTTCTTTATTCTCCTCCTCTACCTCCTCCTCCTCCTCCTCTACCTCTTCCTCCTCCTCCTCCTCCTCCTCCTCCTCCACCTTCTTCTTCTCCTATACCTCTTCCACCTCCTCTTCCACCTCCTCTTCCTCCTCCTCCACCTCCTCTTCCTCCTATCCCACCTCCTCCTCCTCCTATTATTTTTCCTCCACATCCTCATAGCAGTCTCCTCAGTTCAGCCTTCTCCATCAATAAAGCAAAACATTTTGAAAGTGTGAACATGTTTGGCCTTGAACCTTGGAAGAAGAAGGGCCACCAAAGAAAGCACTTTGAATTATTTCATCATTATTTTTACTCTCACTCGTATTGGTGCTTTGGAGAGGAACAGAAAGATGTGTGCTTATTTCTTGTATTCATGGATTATTTTTCAGTGTTTAAGGTGGCTAGGAATACTTCTTTAGGTCATCTCTTGAAAAGTGAAAAAGGAAGATGGTGTAGATGTTTTACTTTTTTTTTTTAATTAAGTGAATAAATTACCAGTATTGTATTGAAAATGGTCTTGACTCTTTGAATTTGAAGTTACGATTAAGAAAAGAAAAGGATATGTTCATCTGTTGGCTGTCAGTTGATGGTCTAAACACAGTTTGTACATAGTTGATGGACAGGTACACCACTGATTTTCTGATAACTGATTGTCCGGCCCTATTTTCAATCTGGACAGAATTACGAGCAGGCGCTTCAGTTTTCCTGCGGCTGCAGATTAGTTCATTGGGCAGTCACAGATGGTTTTAAATGTGGCCTGTAATCTCTTAATTGTTTACACTTGGTGTAGCTTTATTGATTTTGTGCAATTTCTAGCTTATTTTGCTTACATTTCCCCCTTGTTATGGCTTCTAATCCAGCTCGATCCTGGAACCATGGGCACTGGTTAAAATCAGTGGTGTACTTGTTGTCTAACCAAATTGTGTTGGTTCAGCATTGCAATGAAACTACGTTGATTTGCGGTCGCTCGCTGACCTTCTACTCAGATGGCCCACAGTCGTGCCCAGCTCAGGGCTCAAGTAAGAGTCCACTGCTATATGTTACCGTCGTTGTGATGAGCAGGGGATGGGGGGACTTGAGTCTCCTGTTAAGGACTTGATTCTTGCTGCAGCCATAGCCAGGGCTGACTCAGGTCCCACGCGGGTGAAGAGGGGTGGTGGCCGTACACCATAACATGGTATGTGTTATAGTGCTTGTACTACCCCTCTGTCACTCATTGGTGGCCTTCAGACCTTTAGCCATTGAAAGGGCTGATTTAAATTGACATCCATGATCATTGTTGATTTTAACTGTTGAATGTCAAATTTATCTGGGTGAATTTTATCATAGAAGAGAAGGCAGTGATTGACATTTACAAATTTCAAAAAGAGGTTCTTCAAGATTCTATAAAAAGCTTTCAACTGCAAGGGCAGAATATGTTCAGAACCTTTTGCTCTAATATTTTATAAATTTACCTCAAGAGAGTGTGATTAAGAGACTCGGATTAAGATTTCAGAATTATAAAACACCATCTTTTGTGTAATGTGTTTTTTTAGTTATTGGATGTGGGTGATAAACAACCATGTGTTAAGAACAATATGCATACCCGTGCATCTGTGTCAGCGAACACTATGCACGTTGATTACAAAACAAAGCATTCGTAGTTCAACTTATCTCTCACGGAGTCGCAGATACAAATAGTGTGAATGTGAATGGTAATAGGTGTTTTTAGTTTTTTGTTTGTTTTTTCTTTTTTTCTTTTTTTCTTTTTCTGTTTGAAGTCCAGCAACGACCAAGATGAGTAGCGTTTGGAGGTCAGGGACTCCCAAACACTCCAAGTGTCCTAGAGGCTGTTGGACTGTCACAGGATAGATAAAAGATACAAGGTAAAGAGAAAGAGCCATACTCTTCGTTAGATTAAGGTTAAAGTGAGCTGGCTGGCCAATAATGAAAAAAAATAATCTGTTCTTGTATGACATAATGTACCTTTTTTACTCTTTTTTTTTTCATCAGTTCTGTTAAGCATTGTTGTTAAACAGTTAGATACATATACAGACACATACTTTGTTATCAGATTTCTACGATGCCAGAAATGCAACTCTGAGCATTATTGTAATGGAATCATTGCAGAGACTGAATGATGTTTTAGACTATGCACTGAGAAGCATGCTCTTTGTGATTGTAAGAAGGGACCTCAACACACAGGAGGCAAGACCCGTTGAGAAAGCAGCACTCCGAGACATGTGATTTTGCATCCTTTTTTTTTATTTTTTTTAAGAATTTTCCTGTTAATAATTTGTATTTATCTTTGTGTTGGTTTATTTTGTTTTGATTTCATTCCTTGTGCAAGTGTTAAGCAGTAACCATATGGCGTCTGTGCAAAGAGTGCCAGCCAGCTACATACGAAGGAGTTGGGGCAGGAGGGGGAGGCTCAGCCCAGTGGCCGGGGATGGAACTCCTCCGATGGGCTTTCAGGGGGGGAGTCCGCCCTCCCTCAGACGTGTTCAGATTCATTGACTCTCTCTTGGGAAAGAAGGTGGGAGTGTGATATGAACAGGTTTTAGTACATACATATAGATATATGGCATTATTTATGTGTGTGTACACACACGCACACGCACACACACACACACACACACACACACACACACACACACACACACACACACACACACACACACACACACACACACACACACACACACACACACACACACACACACATACACATATACATGTTTATATATATATATATATATATATATATATATATTATATATATATATATATATATTATATATATATGTGTATATATATATATAAAATATTTGTTTGTATGTATGTATATTTATGTATGTGTATATGCATGTATGTACACACATCCACATACAGCATATGTCATATGTATCTGTATATATAAGCAAGTGCAAAGTGATATGTGAGCCACATCAGGGAGCGTTTCATTCTGCCACCTTGTCCCAGCTCCTTCCCTGGAGGCTTTGTGAACCCACATTGCTCAACCATTGACCAAATGATTCCATGCCATGTTGTTTAATCCAGCTACCTCAGTCAGTCAGCAATAGTAATAGACTACACCAGCTTAGAGGCAAAGTTTCTCGGTGGAATGTTCTCAGAATATGTTGATGTTGTAATATGCTGTTATGTCATTGTCATCTGTTATTGTATTTTAATGTATTGTCAACTTTTTTTTCTTTTTTTTTTCTCTTTTTTTTTTATATAAGGGCAGTGTCTATTGTCATACAGCAAGAGTCGTGTCTTGCTATGTTGTCATGTTGTCAGGTACATACATTGGAAGCAAGGTTCTATGCATGTTGTTATTTCACGGTAGATATTCGTGATGAAATGCAGTTATTGTTTTGAGGATTGGGAAGAGAAGATCACAGTTACGGAAATTTATGATATTTCAAGTCAGGAAGATGTGGGATATGTGTTCGTAATTACATTATTAGTGTCATTTTACGCTTGTTGTTTCTTTTCTCCAACTGAACCACACAGACTATCAGCAAATGACTATGTATTCTCTTCACACAAGGGGTATGTATGTAAGGTTTACATCCCATTACGTTCCCCAGGAAGGAAGAACGTGTCTGGTGGTGACGTGCAGACAGGCTTCACCGATTTGAATGCTTTTCCCTTATCAGTTCTTGTATGCTGTGGAGAATTTCGTCAGTGTTTGTCCATGCTGGTTGTATGTCTGATACTTGTATGATAGTGTGCAAAACATTTTGTTTATGTAATTTTTTTTTTCTTTTTTTTTTTTTTTTTTTTTTTTTTTTTTTTCCTAATAGGGACTTCAAAATAGGTGCAATTGCAACCAGTGCAGAAGTGTAAAAAAAAATCTTCAAAGTGCACTGGCTTCAAAATTATGTTTCCTTGTGCTAAATTGAGTAGACAAATTGACTGATTTTACTCTTATTTAGTAATGTCTTTATCCAAGGTAATCATGAATGTAATTTCCTTCACTTTAGGCTGAAATAAGATTTTGTAAAACGTAATTTATAGCTTAAGTACCGTGTCCTTTTTTTTTGAGGCTATGGTGTCTAGTTTATGTTTCCAAGTTCAATTATGTTTTTCTTTCTAGAAAGTAAAGACTAGGTGTGTGTGTGTGTATGTGTATGTGTGTGTGTGTGTCTTTTGTGTGTGTGTGTTGTGTGTGTGTGTGTGTGTGTGTGTGTGTGTGTGTTTGTGTGTGTGAGTTCTATTGGGCAATGTGTCTTTTGTGTGTGTGTGTGTGTTTGTGTGTGTGTGTGTGTGTGTGTTTGTGTTTGTTTGTGAGTTCTATTGGGCAATGTGTCTTTTATGTGTGTGTGTGTGTGTGTGTGTGCGTGTGCGTGTGCGTGTTTGACTGAACAGTTCCTTTCCTTTTATCCATTTCTGAAATTCCTGACTTGAACATAAGTAATTTGTAAACTTTGTTTGTGACTGTAAATGTTATCCATCTTTTCATTTTGCTGTTGATGTCCATCTTTGTAACTTGATCTTTTTTTTGTGTGATTTTGATTATTGTATTTTTTTTTTATATATTATTATAATTATTATTATTATTATTAAAATGTGTTGATTGTTCCCATTTCAGCAGTACTATGTTATAATAGGGATGTTGCATATCAGTACTTAAGTGTTGTCATTGAATTTTTAAGTTTTTATAAGGATTATTATACCATTGTTACTCTCTCAAGGGCATTAATGCATTTATACTATAATGAAATGTGAAAGGAGATAAATACACAAGCTTATATTAACAGAAAATGATTCCTAGAACTTAACAGTATTGTGATTGTTTGTTGTTACAAGTGAAAAAGTGATGATTATGTGTTAATGACATGACTATCAGTGTCGCCAGAAGCTTCCTCTAGGCTGGACGTCAGTGGCCTGCACATGCTGAAGGGAGGGGGCGGTATTCCCCCCTTCGAGAACACTGCCTTTGCTCCGGTCTCTCTCTTTCCTTTGCTTCTCTATTGCCTTGTCCTTTTGCTCTTGTATTCTTCTAATTCTTTTCTTCTGTTTTCTTCCTTTTTTCCCCATCTCTTTCTCATCTTGTTCCTCCTCCTCCTCCTTCTTCTTCCTCCTCCTCTTCCCTCCTTTCTTCCTTCCTTTCTTCCTTTCTTCCTTCCTTCCTCATCCTCCTCCCCCCCTCTTTCCTCCCTCCTCATCCTCCTCCCTTCCCTCCCTCCTCCTCCCCTCTTTCCTCCCTCCTCCTCCTCCTCCTCTTCCTCCTCCTCCTCCTCCTCCTCCTCCTCCTCCTCCTCCTCCCTTTCCTCTCTCTTCTCCCTCCTCCTCACCCCATCATGTCATGCTCCGTAAACCAACATCTCTTCCTTCATCCTCTCTTCTGACAAAGCAAAATTCCATCATTTTTACACACCCACCTTACAAGTGGGTCCCTCCCTTCAGAAGTAACCACACGCAAATACCGCCCCCTGCGTCCAGCAAGGCCACATGGCAGCCATCTTGACAATCCATGTCCCACCACTTATCAACGGCAGAAAGCACAGCGTAAGGGGATACACTCCAGTCTGTACAAGTAAGAAGTAATTGCTGCTTGTTCCATGTCAACCCCTAAAGGACGCCGAAGTTCAGAGCTTCACGTGGGACGGGATAGGAGAAACTCTTTGAGGGGTCGATTTGATACGTAATTATTTCAGCTCGGATTGTTTAAATTTGGTGATCTATCATATGGATTATTCGGACACTTTCTTCTTCTTTTTGGATGATTTTTGCCATACGCGAGAACGACTCGCCATTTTTCGTCCTTTAAAGGTTGAAAATAAGGATGGGGGGGGAAAAAAAGAAGAAAAAACACGTTGCTCCCTAATTGTGCAGAATTTTGACATGCTGAAGTTCTTTCACTGAAATATTCTGAGGAGAGTCATAATTTTTTTCTCTCTCTCTCTCTCTCATTTCTTTCACGTAATAGGTCAGGTGAAATCAGTATGTTTTCTTGGAATATCAACGAACAGCAACAGGGTATCTCTGTGTGAAAGAACTTGGCGGTCAAAAGGAGGAGGTTCCCCATTACGCCTGTGTCACTGTCTCCATGTGCCCATAGACCAAAGTTTCTTACAGTTGTACAGTCAATTGCATTTGCCATTAATTTGTGCCTTTTTTTATCTATCATTTTTCCCCTAATTTCCCTCCTTCTTGTTGTGTGCATCTCAATGATTTTTATTATTATTATTATGGCATTACTGTCGGTGTAATGCATTTTTCCTTTTTTTTGTTTTTCCGTTCTCTGTAATTTTTTAGACAGAAGGTCACAAACTATGCATAAACAAGTCCAGAGGTAGGAGAGCATTGAGAATACTCATGGAAATTAAAAGGAAATTTTTAAGATGTTCTTACTAGGTGTATTACGCAAAAGAAATATAGTGAAACTATGTCGGAAGTTTTTAAAGAATGTACGGTTGTTCGTGCATATTTTCTCATGGCACAATTTTAAGGTAAATAAATGTATCGGTTCCCTTTTTTCTATAAAACATGCATTAATGGGAAATACTAATTTTGAAATGAGTGGAAAAGAATCTCAAGTGCATGGAATAATTAAGGATTAGGAAATAAGAATGTATAGAATATAACATTGTAAAAAATATATATATGATTCTCTTCTTGTCAGTGCCAGGAGAAATTGATGGATTTAACTGTACAATTTTTGTTGTTAAAATAAGTATTACTCAGAGAGAAAAAAAAAGACATTCAGCACAAGTAAAAAGAAAGTCACATTTTGAATGTTTGTACTAGTTCTTGTTTTCAATTTCGTCAAAAAATCTTCAATGTTGTTATACGTTTTGCGTCGGTTCTACCTCTGGGCTGCGAGTTCAGTGCCTGGACTGTTTAGGCTGAGTAGACGTCTTTGTAGATACTGTATCTGGTTCTGTTGTAAATTTTTTATTTTTTATTTTTTTCAATTTGATGATTGATTTCTTTCTTTACTTTTTTTTTTTTCTTTTCAATTTTGCATTTGCTTTAATAAAAATATGAAAATCCAATACTGTTGTATGTTTCTGTCCCTTGAAAAATATATTGAGTGTACTTCAAAAGTTGGAAGGAAGGCAGTGTTTCTGTGACATAGCTGGAAGAATCACACTTTCGTGCATTGAACTTTTTCCTGCATGTAATCCTGTAACCCGTTCGCATCGGGGAGATTACTTGCCTATTGCCGCTCTCGCCAGCAAGATAAGGGGACAGGCAGTCTTCAGGCAAGAGATCTCCCAGTGCGTTGCTGCGTCGCACATCTCAAGAGTGCTTTTCAACCGCCCAATCATATGGGGTGTTGAGTCGTGGTTTTTGTATATATATATATATTTTTTTTTACATTATTTTTGCAAGTCAAGAAAAATGTGTATGTACAAATGAAACTATTGAATACGTACTTATATAACTATACAAAACTTACTATAAAAAGTGTATTTAGAAAGAGAGATCATGTGATAGGACGTCATCTGGCGGGAACAAAATATTCCCATAGTGTGATATCACGTCACCCGTCGTAAATGTGATAATTTCAAAGAAAAGTTATACAGAGAAAAAGGTTTTTTTAAATCAATGGTTTCACAATAAAAGGTAATTTATCACTAGCACTCACTTTATTTGTAGAAAAAGAGACACAGAAGCATAAGAAAGTACACAGAAAAAGAAATAAATATATTTTCCATATATGCAGTAATATAATACTAGTAAAAAAAATTGTTCACAGCTATTTCCGTATTCACAAATGATACACAATAAACTTAAGTGAAACCTTTCATTTCGTCTTCTGGGAGGAAACTTAGGATATCCAAATTAATAAAATAACGTTGTAAAGCTTACATTTGGAATAGCTAATTAACAATGAATAAACAAAAAAACATTTTGTTACTAATGAGAGAAAAACTTTTTTTCTATTTTTTTTTCCTTGTATACCCTACATTTATCAGTTATATTTGTACTGATTATTTACTGATCAATCACTCACACCAATATTAGAGAAGTCACAAAGAAAGTCTTCCGTTTCAAGATCACTTTAGTCCAAAAGACATATTTTTAAAACTTACTTTTTTTGTACTAGCCAAAACACAGGCTGTAAATTTGAAAGAGTAAAGTACTATAGAGTGAATATGTTGCCAAATATGAGAAGTCGTCACAGATTTCACTACACAATCATACACTACATGCGATGCTTTTAAATAATGAACGTAAACGCAGGTGAATGCCAGATCTTTTATGTACTTTCATAGTTACTATAGAGAGAGAAAATATTTGTTTTTAAAAAACGACAGTCGCAATGTATACTATCAGTCCACTCGAATACTGGAAGAGTAAAATATTCCTAGCAAATTCCTAAAAAAAAATTTTTTTTACCTGGTGTCAACATAGTCACAATATAGTAATCTATCTTTTTCCCATTAATTAAAATCAAATATTTAATATTCATCTTACATTATTACTTCAATATGAATTGTTAGCAGAAAAAAAAAAATCATCATAAATACAAGGTATGATTTAAAAGAAAAAAAAAATTGCAAATCTTGATACATTTCCTCGCACAATTCACTGTATAAAGATTCTTCACACAACCAGTTCACGTCGCAAAAATAATAATAATAATGATGATAAAAACACAGACCCTTGTTCATGAGATGGCAGTGAAAAGTTGTATATAGGACAGGGATGAAAACATACCACCACAGAAACATTTCATATTGACTACTTGTTCTAAAATTTCCTCCTACTAACACTAGGAGTCAAAGAAAAAGTCATCTCCTTCCGTTTTCTTTCTTTCCGCATTTCAACTGATCATATATATATAATTCACACGTAAGCAACTTTTCAACAATAGAAAAAGAAGAGAAACAAGTCGATTTCTTCCCTCATTTCCCCTCGCCGCTTCGTTTTCCGCGGGAAGCGCGAGACCAAGTCCGAGCCCGATTCCGATTAGTTATCTGTCGTTTCCATGGGGTCGTCGTCGGCGTCCATGTCGTCCCCATCGTCGTCTTGGGGAGGTCGCTCTGGGGGCTTCTCGTAGGCCTTCTCTAAGGCGGAAACTACAACGCCGTCCCAGACCGACATTTCGCTCGCTATACCTGCAATGAGGGAAAGCCGCGTGCATATACTTGGTCAACTTACTCTAATCAGATAAAAGAAGAGAGAGAGAAAGGAAAACGCAAAAAATTTATTGCACAAGTCATAGAACAGCCTTCTTAAGCTGAATTTCTTCTTATAGATTGAATTCATGGTAAACAGAATAGTCTAAAATCAAAATGCTCTTCACTGAACAAAAAAAAAAAAAACGTTAAGAGAAACCAAACCAAAGTTCTCACTTGAGTTGCCCTCCAGTCCGAGAATCTGTTTGTAGCCGCCGTGTGAAAGTACTCTCAGGAGAGTCTGGGCAGTGAGACAGACGAGGTCCTGCTGTTCCAGGGTCATGGCTGTGTGTACGCGGATATTCCCGCCCTCGCAGGGGTCGCTGATGCCTGCAAGTAAATAGAACACGGCATACCTTCCCGTCCCTCCTTACAAACAGCATGTCGGATCTAAGAGTAACGTGTGTCATATTTCCGATTCAGCTCCTCTTACTAAGGCCAACTCCTATGCCCCAGTTACTTGTCAAATGTATAATGCTTGTCATATTTAGAGCACTACAAGCTTTCAGATGTCATTACACAAAAGGCTTTGAGAAAGATCAATAATGTCTACAATGATATCAAAGATCAAGGAACTAACCTGCAGAACCTGGTAAGAACAGCCCAGCTGCTAATAGCTGCAAACATCTGCGGAAAGCAGAATTTATGGGCAGCGCCTGTCTGCTTGGGTTGTTCATAATAGCATAATGCGCCTGGAAAAAGGAGAACAGATAAAATTCGGAAAAAAAAAACAGAGTCAAAGATCAGCATGCATCTTATTAACAATTCCTCTGGAATGACAGCAATCAATTCAATAGAAGTGGATGTAACCTACTTGTATGTTGCTCTTACCACAGCCCTCCAACTTCTTACAGTTCTAATATGATAGGAGTGTTAATGAATCTTACACTATAACTTTTTATTTCCACTTTTTACTTTTTTTTTCATAACCAAATTATTACAACTACTAAAGAGAATTTCCTTACCTAACAAAATGATGCAATTCATTAATTTTTTAAATTGTAATCATTTTCCATATACTTGTTGCAGAAAATGGTCAGCTCACTCACCCAGTACAACCATACCTTATAAGGTATCTATTCTTGTCTTTTTCTTTCTTTCCATGTCCAGGAAGCAATACATCTTTCAACCATTTTTGCACAGCATTATCCGGAACAGTTCCACACCCATCCCTACTTTCTCATGCACCTTACAACCTGAAGCCAAAACAAAGCCTTCCACAACTCGGCCGAATCACCCTTGAACACGAGACAAATAACCTAACGATCTCACCAGGAGGTCCAGCATCCACGGCGACAGAGGCTCAAACCCTTCGAAGCGTCCGCGCAGATCCCGCAGTAACCGAATAAGTACTTTAATTGTGGAGTGGTGCGCATTCTCCTCAAACCAGCGGCTGAAATGGCAAGAGAGAGAGAGAGGAGGATGAGATAGTGGAAAATTTATTTACACTAGTGCCTGACAATGAGTTTAACATTTAACATTTGACTTGGAATTAAATTCTTCATTCTCATACTCTCAATGTTAAGGGTTTTAAAACTTCACCGTTAATGCTTTGTCCTTCCTTTGAAACTTTTTAAATGACTGTCTGATATCAAGAACCTCTTCAACCATAACTATTCAATTTTTTTTTTTTAAGAAATACCCTATCACAAAAGAATGATAATGACAATGATAGTGACAATGACAGTGACAGTGACAATGATAAGGAACAAAATAAAATAAAAATAAAAACTACAAAAATCACAATAGGAAATGACGAGAGAAAGAGAGAGACCAACAGGTGGGGCGTCTCACCTGTGTCTGATCGCTGCTAGGTGTGACTGGAGGATCTTCTGGTCGAGGTGCAGCTCAGGATCCAGCTTGCGCAGGTTCTGGTGGATGGTGGTCACAAGAACACGCACTGTGGCCTCGCTGTTGCTGATCTCAAAGCCTCGGTCATCTGGGAGCATTGTGAGGACGAGCACTGCAGGTTTAGGTTAGTCTCACATTAGGGAGAGGTGTATGTGAATGTATAAAAATCGTATGTTGATAGAAGAGGGAGAGGAGGAGGAGGGAGAGGGAGAGCAGGAGAGCGACAGAGGAGGTGTGCAGGGGAGAAAGAAGAGGAGGATGGAAAGGGAAAACAAGAGGAGGGAGAGAAAAGAAACAAACAAACAAAAAAAGAAAGACAAGGGAGTGACATAGGTGTGCAATAGGAAGGAAGGAGAAGAGAAGGAAGAACAGAAAAAACAAGAGGAGAAAGAAGAACAGAAAGAAGTGGAGGAGGAGGAGGAGGAGGAGGAGGAGGAGGAGGAGGGGGGAGAGAAGGAGGAGGAGGGGGGAGAGAAGGAGAAGGATAGGGACAGGGATAGGGATATGGGGAGGGGGAGAAGGAGAGAAGAAGAGGGAGATAGAGAGGAAAATTCCAAAACAAAAGACAAAAGACTCGCAGGAGAAAGAAGAAAGAAGAAAGAAGAAGAGGGAGAAACGGCATGACTTACAAAAGCAACACCACCATTGTACCATAGAAGAAATAAAAAGGCTCCCTCAAAGCAGTCCACTTACCTTCCTGGGGCTCTTGCGTGCGCAGGTCATCACACACCTTTTTCCCGAGCGCTTCCACGGCCTCCTTGGTGGGCAGGGTCTTCAGGATAACCACGATGTCCGCCACGTTGTGCCCCGTCATCA
>NW_028234439.1:18964561-18972061 GCF_977035675.1 Penaeus japonicus
CTGACCATCCCCCTCCCCCTACCTCCCCTCTCTCTGACCCCCCCAACCCCACCCCCCTCTCTCTGACCATCCCCTACCCCTACCTCCCCTCTCTCTGACCATCCCCCACCCCTACCTCCCCTCTCTGACCATCCCCCACCCCCTACCTCCCCTCTCTCTGACCATCCCCCACCCCCACCCCCTCTCTCTGACCTCCCCACCCTTACCCCCCCTCTCTCTGACCCCACCTCCACCCCCTCTCTCTGACCTCCCCGCCTCCACCCCCCTCTATCTGACCCCACCTCCACCCCCTCTATCTGACCTCCCCAACACTCACCCCTATCTCTGACCACCCCTCTATCTGCCCCCACCTCCACCCCCTCTATCTGTCCCCACCTCCACCCCCTCTCTCTGACCTCCCCGCCCCCACCCCCCTCTATCTGACCCTCCTACCTCCCCCCTCTCTCTGACCATCCCCCAACCCTACCTCCCCTCTTTCTGACCTCCCACCCCCTACCTCCCCTCTCTCTGACCTCCCCACCCCCACCCCCCTCTCCCTGACCATCCCCCACCCCCTACATCCCCTCTCTCTGATCATCCCCGCCCCCACCCCCTCTCTCTGACCATCCCCCACCCCATCCCCCTCTCTCTGACCCCCCCCACCCCATCCCCCCCCTCTTTGAAAAAATGATTGCGGGGCAGTTATTGGCAGATAGTGGCAGCGAAGGCAAATGACATGTGTTGCTGCTGTTATTGCTGGTGGTTCTGTTCCGTTGCTCGTGCTGTTGATGGTTGTTGCATCTTGTTTTGCTTGTTGAGTGGAGAGTGGTTGTTGTCTTTGCCTGAGATGCTATTTTTTTAACTCTAGAATGATGAATGGTGGATGGTGGTGAGGTTTTGTATGTTTTTCATTTTGGTTGTTCTTGTGTTTGTATTGCTTCTGTGTCTCTGTGTTGTTTTATTTTTTTTGTTTACTTCCCTTCTCTTTCTTATTCTCTCTCTCTTGCTCTCCCTCCCTCCCTATCTCCCTCCCTCGCCCCTCTCTCTTTCTCTCTACCTCGGCCCCCCCCATCTCTCTCTCTTTCTCTCTCTCTCTCTTTCTCCTCTCTCTCTCTTTCTCTCTCTCTCTCTCTCTCTCTCTCTCTCTCTCTCTCTCTCTCTCCCTCCCCCTCCCTCCCTCCCTCCCTCCCTCCCTCCCTCCCTCACCCTCTCTCCCTCACCCTCTCTCCCTCCCTCTCTCTCTCTCTCTCTCTCTCTCTCTCTCTCTCTCTCTCTCTCTCTCTCTTTCTCTCTCTCTCTCTCTCTCTCTCTCTCTCTCTCTCTCTCTCTCTCTCTCTCTCTCTCTCTCTCTCTCTCTCTCTCTCTCTCTGTCTCATGGCTTAGCGTCCTGCTTAACAGAGTATGATACAGAGCCAATAGCACATTCAGAATGAGAGGTCGGGCAAATGTATTCCTCTTTATGTTCTCGTGTCGTCTGTCTTTTAGAAGAAGGGAATGGGTCCACGTGGGATATAGATTTTCTGGTTCTCTCGATTCTTTTCTTCCTCTTTTTTTTCTTCATTTTTTTATGTCTGTTTTGGCGTCCATGCTGGATTTTGTTTTGATTTGACTTTCACTATCTTATGGCTAATTTCTCTTTCTCTCTCTCTCTCTCTCTCTCTCTCTCTCTCTCTCTCTCTCTCTCTCTCTATATATATATATATAAATATAAATTTATATATATATACTATATTTATATATATCTATATATATATATATGGTACATATATTATATATAATGGTATATATTATATACATATATATATATATATTATATATATATATTATACGCTATATATATAATATATATATATTTTTATTAATATATATATATATTCTCTCTCGTCCTACTCCCTCCCTCCCTCCCTCTCTCCCTCACCCCTTCCCTCCCTGCCTCACCCTCCCTTTATTTTCTCTTTTTTTCCAGCACACTTCGTTGCTTTATTTGTGTTGTTGTTTTTCTTTTTCTGTATTGGTTTTCGCAGTTTGACTTGACCAGGAATTACGAACACTTTGATGAATTGTATATGTTAAAGAAAGCGAGAGAATTGCGTTTTGAATTTTGTTATTTTTCTGCGAACGTGTGTTGGATTATCTATTATTGGGAATATTTGCATGTGTGAGGACAGACCTGCAGGGAAGGAGGGACACAGGGACGCTGGCAGGTTGGGAGAAGTAGAGGAGAAAGCTTAGACAGACAGGCAGGCAGGCAGGCAGTAAGATCCCAAATCCCAAAATTACAAAAAGGTAGACACCCTCCCCCCTCCAAAAAAGAGAAAGAGAAAGAGAAAGACAGGACAGGGAGAGAGACAGAGACAGAGACAGAGACAGAGACAGAGACAGAGACAGAGACAGAGACAGAGACAGAGACAGAGACAGACAGGGAGACAAAGGAACAGAGAGAGAGACAGACAGACAGACAGACAGACATACTAATGGACAGAGAGAGAGAGAAACAGACAGATAAAGGAACAGCCAGCCAGACAGACAGACAGAAACACTTAAAACACCGCTTGAAACAAACAGACAGACACAAGACAGAGACAGAAACACTTAAACGCTCACATGGCAACGCCTAAAACATCGCTCACTCGAGCAAACACACACACGCACGCACACACGCACACACTCCCTCCCTCCCTCCCTCCCTCCCTCCTGTGGAAGGGAAATGAATGACGCGTCCAAGCAGCTCATTAGCGCCACCAGGTGTAAACAGGGGGCGGAGGGTGGGGTTGGGGGGTTGGGGGGGTAGGAGGGAAGGGGAGAGGGGAGGGGGTTGGGGGTGAGAGGGGTAGGAGGAAAGGGGAGGGGGTGAGAGGGGGGAGTTTGTTGTATTGCTGTTAATCGTGGTGATTGGCGGTGGAGGGGTGGGTTGGTGGGTGGAGGGGTGGTTGGATGAGTGGAGGGCGTGAGGGGGAGATGGATGTATGGATGGAGGGCGTGGGGGATGGATAGATGGTTAGATGGAGGGCATGGGTGGATAGAAGGGGTGGGTGTAGGGAAGGGTAGGCGTGGAAGTGGAGGGGAAGGGAAGGGAAGGGGAGGGAAGGGAAGGGAAGGGGAAGTGGAGGAAAGGGGAGGTGAAGAGTGGGAGGGGAAGTGGAGGAGGAGGAGGAGGAGGAAGAGGGGGATGGGGAAGAGGAGGAGGAGGAAGAGGGGGATGGGGAAGAGGAGGAGGAGGAAGAGGGGGAAGGGGAAGTGGAGGAGAAGGGGTGACAGTATGTGTGTTCGAACTGGTTGAACAGCGATCACGTGATGAAAGGGTGGCTTTGAATGGAATTAAATTTATTGTGCGATTTTTCTTATACTTCTTCCTCCTTCTCTGGCCGCTCTTTTCTTTCTTTTTATCATCATTTTCTTCTTTCCTCGTCTTCCTCCTCCTTCTGTTTTGTCTCCGTGTTCCTCCTCCTTTATTATTATTATTATTATTCTCTTCCTTTTCTCTACCATTTCCTTCTACTTCTCCTCTGTCTCCTCCCCCTCCTCCTCCTCCCCCTTCTCCACCTTCACCTTCTTTATCCCCTCTTCTTCTTCTTCTTCTTCTTCTTCTTCTTCTTTACCATCTCCTTTATCTCCTCCTCCTCCTCCTGTCCTTTACCACCTCCTTTCTTATCTCGTCCTCCTCCTCTACCTCCTTGTTCTCCTCCTCCTCCTCCTCCTCCTCTATCTTTCTCCTCCTCCTCCTCTTCCTCCTCTACCTCCTTCTCCTCCTCCTCCTCCTCCTCCTCTATCTTTCTCCTCCTCATCCTCTTCCTCCTCTACCTCCTTCTCCTCCTCCTCTACCTCCTCTTCCTCTTCCTCTACCTCCTTCTCCTCCTCCTCCTCCACTACCTCCTCCTCCTCCTCCTCCTCTACCTCCTTCTCCTTCTTCTCTACCTCCTCCCCCCCCCCCAAAGTGTCGTTCGTGGTATTGGTATCGACAGCTTGCATGCTGGCTGGTTCGAGAAAGGGAGGTGGTGGTGGTAAGTGGTAAGTGGTATCGAGATATTTAGTCGGTCGGCCGATCGGAAAGAAGTGGTATTGGCGTGGTATTGATGCAGGTATGTCGATTGTCGGTTGGTTGGGGCACGGTAATACCACCTTGTTATTTTCTGGTAGCGTGTGGTGTGTGTGTAGGGGTGGGCTTTTGAAGTTTTTTTTATTGCTGTCTTCTTTAAATTTTCTAGTTTTCTTTTTTTTTTCTCTCTATCTCACTCGTTCATTCGTCTCTCTTTTCCCCTATCATACCCTTTTGCTGTTGTTGTTTTTTATTATTATTAGTGCTGTCTTTTATTTTCTTGTTTTCTTTTTTTTTTCTCTCTCTCACTCTTCCTTTCGTAATTCTTTTCCCTTTTCATTCCCCTTTGCTGTTGTTTTTTGGCCTTGTCTTTTTCTTTATCTTCTTTCTTCTCCTTTCATTTTCCTTCTCCCACCTCTCCTTATCTCTTTCTCTTTTTTTTCTTGTTCCTGTCCCTCTCTCTTTTCTTCCCCTCCTTTCTCCTTCCTTTCATTTCCCTCCTCTCCCCTTCTTTTCCTTCCTCTTCCCTTCCTTTCCCTTCCTTTCCCACCTTTCTTCCTCTTCCCTTCCCTTCCCTTCCCTTCTTTTCCTCCACTCCCCTTCCGTTCCTCTCCCTCTCCTCCCTCCTCCTCCTTCCCCACTTCATTTTGTTTTTCAGCCCTTCCCTTCTTCCTTCCCTTCCCTTCTCTTCTCTTCTTTTCCTCCCCTCCCCTTCCTTTCCTGTCCCTCTTCCCCCCCCCATTCATTTTGTTTTTTCAGCCCTTCCCTTCTTCCTTCCCTCCCTCCCTCCCTCCCTCCCCCATTCTATTTATCCGGGCACCCATCACCCCTTGTACGATACGACAGTTCACACGCCACCACCCTAATTAGGTCGGTGCGATAGGGGTCAGTCGGCTAAGGAAAAAGGCTAAGAAACTCGACCTTACGGCGTGACCAACGACGGGCGATGATAATGATGATTATGATGATGATGATGATGATGATGATGATGATGATGATGATGATGGTGGTGGTGTGGTGGTGGTGGTGATGATGATGATGATGGTGGTGGTGATGATGATGATGATGATGGTGGTGGTGGTGGTGATGATGATGATGATGATGATGATGACGATGACGACGACGATGATGATAATAATAAAAATAGCCAGGGATTTTCGGGAATGCGAGGCGGTGTTCAAAAAAGTCCCTTGGAACACGTGTCTGACTCTTGCTTCAAGATTCCCGTTGGCGCTTCCCATATTCATGTTGCTTCGAGGCTTCAATCACGCAAACGAACGAACGAGGGAAACGAATTGAGTTGCAGTTGCAGGGGTTCTTCGAAATATATTTTGCATGTGGGCGTGGTCAGGAGGTCGCGGGTTTTTTCGTGTAAATAAATATATAAAAATGAAGGATTTGAATGTCGATTAATGTTGCATACGGAATGATGTGGGGATGATTATACGTTATTAGAGAGAATGGGTAAACATATTAATTATTTTCACGGAGGGGTGTGGGTGTGGTCGTTAGTGTTCTGTTCAATAACCGTTCAATAAAGAGGTCGCGTATATAAAAAAAAAGAAAAAAAAAAGGTATATTGTAATAGTTTATCACCTGTAGCGTAGCCATCTTAATAGGCAGTAAAGCGTGTGAGAAGGAGAGGTGCTTCTGGTTTAATGGCGAACGCAGCTGTGGTATGTGTTGCTTCGCCAGTGGATTGCTGTGGGTTGCCTTTGGATGGGAGTTGTGGTGGTGGTTGTAGTGGTGGTGGTGATGGTGGTTATTCGGTTAGTGCTGTGACCTGTATTGACGCGGTAGATGGGCTTTGATAATCAATTTATCGGTTGGTGTGTCGGTGTTATGTAGGTTGAGTTAGAGATAGAGATATAGCCAGAGCCTAGACAGAGCCAGAGCCTAGACAGAGCCAGCGCCTAGACAGAGTCAGCGACTAGACAGAGCCAGAATCTAGTTAGAGCTAGAGCCTAGACAGAGCCAGAATCCAGACAGAGTCAGAGCCAGATCAGAGCAGAACCATAGCCAGAGCCGAGCCACAATCCAGACAGAGCCATAACCAGAATCCAGACAGACCGACAGACAGACAGACAGAGTCATAGCCAGAATCCAGACGGACAGACAGACAGACAGACAGACAGAAACCGGGCTACCTTTTTATTCGATGTCTTTTATTGCGGGTGTGTTTATGGCGGTGAGGCGAGCCACCGGGGACAGGTGCGTTGAGTTAGATATGAGAAAAGGGGATAGAGAGAAACATAGGAAGGAGATAAGAAAGGAAGGTGAGAGGGAAGATAGGAAGGAGGCACCGTGTCAACACTTTGTTTTTTCCTAGGCCTATGTTTTTGTTTATCTTTTTAAATTGTTTTGTTTTGTGTTTATTTTTGTTTTTGTTTTTGTGTTTCCTAGGCCTATGTTTTTGTTTATCTTTTTTAATTGTTTTGTTTTACGTTTATTTTTTTGTTTTTGTTTTTTGTGTTTTCTAGGCCTATGTTTTTGTTTATCTTTTATTTTTTGTTTTTGTTTTATGTTTTTTGTTTTGTTTTATTATCATTATTTTTTGAAATTCTATTCGTTCATATTTCGTTGTTCTTAAAATTGTTTTTCCTAGGCCTATGTTTCTGTTTATCTTTTTTTATTTTTTTTATTATCATTATTTTTTGAAATTCTATTCGTTCGTATTTCGTTGTTCTTTGTATCTATTCTGTGAAGGCGGACTCGCTGTGTTCTTATTTATTTATTTATTTATTTATTTATCAATCTATTTACGATAATCCGAGCTGTGTATTACGAGCGTAATTATTATTCTGCAGTAAGGAGATCATTAGGGAATAAATTATCTCGTTAAACACAATACACATTAGTTTAGATCGCTATTGTTGTTGCAATTATATGCCCCTCGCCTTCGAGTCTGCCGGAATGGCTTAATTAATGTTGCAATTTGGTGTTTTTCGGCGAGCAACATCCGGGTATCTCGGTTTGAAGTGTGCATTGGTGGTGGTGGTGATTGTGGTGATTTTAGTGGTGGTGGTGATGATTTTGATGGTGGTGGTGGATGTGATGATTTTGATTGTGGTGGTGATGGTGAATGTGGTGGTGATTTTGATGGTGAATGTGATGATTTTGATGGTGGTGGTGGTGGATGTGATGATTTTGATTGTAGTGGTGGTGGATGTGATGATTTTGATTGTGGTGGTGGTGATGATGGTGATGGTGGTGAATGTGATGATTTTGATGGTTGTAGTGGTGGATGTGATGATTTTGATGGTTGTAGTGGTGGATGTGATGATTTTGATTTTGATGGTGGTGAATGTGGTGATTTTGATTGTGGTGGTGGTGAATGTGATGATTTTGATGGTGGTGGTGGTGAATATGGTGATTATTTTGATGGTGGTGGTGGATGTGATGATGACTTTGATGGTGGTGGTGGTGATTGTGGTGATTTTGATGGTGGTGGTGGTGAATATGGTGATTATTTTGATGGTGGTGGT
>NW_028234439.1:18982061-18987979 GCF_977035675.1 Penaeus japonicus
TCTCTCCTCTCTCTCTCCCCTCTCTTGTCCACTTCTTCTTCTCTTCCCGCATTTCTCGTCCTTCCTTCCACCTGCCTCTTCTTTATCCTTCTCTTTGTTTATTCTTCTGGCATTTCGCATCTTCTTTTCCCGAATGTCCTTTTTCCTTCTGTTTTCCTTCGTCTCCATTTACTCTCATCTCTTCTCTCACTTGTCCTTTCTCCTCTTCTCTTTCTTTTCTCTTCCTTTCCTTTTTCTTTCATCTTTCTTCTCCCTCCTTTCGTTTCCTCCCTCCTCCTTATCCTTTTTTTCTTTTACCTACTCTCTTCTACCCACCCCCTCTCCCCTCTTATTCTCACTCCCTTCTATTATCTCCCTTATACCCTCTCTCTCTCCTCCCTTCTACTCTCTCCCTTATATCCTCTCTTTCTCCCTTCTACTCTCTCCCTTATACTCTTTCTCTCTCCTCTCATCTACTCTCTCCTTTATATCCTCTCTCTCCTCCCTTCTATTATCTCCCTTATACCCTCTCTCTCTCCTCCCATCTACTCTCTCCCTTATATCCTCTCTCTCTCCTCCCCATCTACTTTCTCCCTTATATCTTCTCTCTCCACCCTTCTATTCTCTCCCTTATACCCTCTCTCTTCTCCCTTCTACTTACTCAACTTTCTTCTCTTACCTCTCCCCTCTTCTGCTCACTCCCTTCTCCCCCTTCCCCTCTTTTCGCCCCTCTCCCTTCTCTCTTCCCCCTTCTACTCACTCACCTCTTCCTTGTACCCTCTCCCGTCTACCCTCTTCTCCCCTCTTTTACTCTCTCCCTTTTCTTCTTTTTACCCTCTCCCCTCTCTCTAAATCGAACATTGCTTCATCCTTTTTGCGTGTGATATGAAAGTATGTTTACGTTTTGTGAGTGTGATCTGTGTACGGGTAGATACAGATGGGTTATGTGTTGTGTGTCTTCTTGTATTACATGTGTACGTTTGTGTACTCTTGTCCGTATGTGCGTGTATGTGCACGTGTGTTTTTGGGTCTGTCTCTGTTTGTTTTTGGGTCTGCTTGCCTGTCATTCCCCGTCAGGTGTGCGTGTGATTCGCGTGCGATCTCGTGCCAAACGCAAGCATTCATAAATTCATGGATGCATATTGGGAGGTGGGGTGGGGTGGGGGGAGGGGATCCCAACCGGAAGCAAGGTTGTCGACCCCCATGACCTTTTCTCAGGTCACACACACACACACAGCCTGGAAATGAGGCTAGCTTCCAGAGGGCTTAAGAACGACTGTGATTGGCTAACGGAGCTTAAAGAGGCGTGCGTATCAGCCAATCAGCAAACGCCCTTTTTTCTCTCTTTTCTTCTTCTTCTAATTCTTCTTTTTCTTTTGAAGGAGAAAATAGCTGAAAAAAGGCTAAGTGGAATGAGGAATGAAGGCTTGGTGTTTTGAGATTCTATTTCTGGAAGATTCGAATGGAGCTTCTCGAGGGGGTGGGGGTGGGGGGGGGGGCGTTCGAGTGAAAAGCACTACGTGAGTGTGTCGCGTCGTGGGGTTTATTATTCATTTTTCATCCACCTACTTCTTTTTTTTCTTCTTTTTCTTCTCCTCTCTTTTTCTTTTTTTCTTTTTTTCTTATTTTTTCTCTGTTTTTCTCTTTCTTCGTTGTTTCTTATTTTTTTCTTCTTTTTTCCTTATTTTTCTTCTCTCTCGCCGAGGAACAAGAAGAAGAATAAGAAAAAAACAACAAAAAAACGAAAACTTTATTAAGGATGTCCTATGGGTATTTTTATGGATGTTATTTTTGGTCGTCTATCGTGCAGCTGTCGGTCGGTCATCTGTCTGTCTGTCTGTCTGTCTGGGAAGTGATGTCAGTCTTAGTCTCTGTGTCTGTCTGTCTGTCTGTCTGGGAAGTGATGTCTGTCTTAGTCTGTGTCTGTCGGTCTGTCTGTATAGGAGGCATTTTATGTGCCTAGAGAGGAGTAAGTTAGGAGGATAGGGAAGAATGGGGCGAGAGAGGGAAAGGGTCTTGCGCTTTTTCCTTCTTTTTCTTATTATTATTATTCCTTCTTCTTCTTCTTCTTCTAATTCTTCTTTTCTTCATCATCTCCTCTTCTTACTCCTCTTCTTTCTTTTTTCTCTTCCCACTGTTCTTGTTTGTTTTTCCTCTTCTTCTCTCACCTCTTCTTCTTTTTCTTCTTTCACATCCTCTTATTTCTTCTCTATCCTCTCTTTCTCATTCTCTCCTTCCACCTTTCTCCCTCTCTCCCTCTCTCCCTCTCCCTCTCCCTTTTCACCTCTCTCTCTCCCTCTCCCTCTCCCCCTCCCTCTCCCTCTCCCTCTCTCCCTCCCTCTCTCTCTCCCTCTCCCTCTCCCTCTCCCTCTCCCTCTCCCTCTCCCTCCACCTCTCTCTCTCTTTCCCTCTCCCCCTTCTCTCTCCCTCCCCCTCAATCTCCCCTCTCTCCCTCTCTCCCTCTCCCCTCTCTCCCTCTCCCTCTCCCTCTCCCTCTCCCTCTCCCTCTCCCCCTCTCTCTCCTTTCCTCCCCTCTTCCTCTCTCCCTTTTCACCTCTCCCTCTCTCCCTCTCTCTCCCTCTCAATCTCCCCCCTCTCCCTCTCAATCTCCCCCCTCTCCCTCCCCTCTCCCTCTCTCTCTCTCTCTCTCTCTCTCTCTCTCTCTCTCTCTCTCTCTCCCTCTCCCTTTCTCGCGTGCCTTTGATCCGACCCCGCCTTCGGGTGAGGTAATAACTCTCAGTGGTAAAAAGACGTGTGGGGGAAAAAGGGTTATGTTTTCTGATTATATATCTTGGAGGAGTCGTAGAGGGAGGGAGGGAGGGAGGGGGGAGTGGGGAAGGAGGGAGGGAGAGGGTGAGAGGGAGGGAGAGGGGAGAGAGAGAGGTCCATGGGAGGGGGAGGGAGCAGAGGGGGGAGAGGAGGGACGGGGGGACCCGCGGAGAGGGGGGGGGAGGGAGGGAGGGAGGTAGAGGCTAAGTGGCGGGGAGAGGGCCGAGAGGGACTGGATGGAGGGAGAGCATAGAGCTAGACGCGGGAGGGAGGGGGGAGAGGTAGAGGTAGAGGGAAGGAGGGAGAACGGTTAGACGGTCTATCAGGGGGAGAGGGAGGGAGACGGACATACCGCATGAAGGAAGGAAGGAAGGAAGGAAGGAATAAAGAAAGAGGAAGAAAGATGGATGGAAGGAATGATTAGCTGGAGAAGAAAGAGAGGAAAGGAGAGAGAGTTAGATAAAAGAGAGGAGATAGAGAGAAACACCGAGACAAAGAGAAATCGAAGGTGACAGAACGACAGACAGACAAACAGACAGATAGACAAGCAGGCCGAGACACGCATAAACAGAGAAAGAGGAAGGAAAAGCGGCATATGTAGATGAGAGGCAGAGTGCAGAAATATAAACATGTAAGTGTGTGTGAGTGTGTCTTACTATTTTTCCTTCTCTCACTATCTGTGTTTCCAATGCACGCTTCAAACGCATATGTCAGACGTCAGATAGATGAGGGAGGGAGAGGAAGGAGGAGGGAGAGGGGAGAGGGAGGGGGAGGAGGAGAGGGAGAGGAAGGGGCAGGGGGAGAGGGAGAGGAAAGGGGAGGGAGAGGGGAAGAGGGAGGAGGAGAGGGAGAGGAAGGGGGAGGGGAGAGGGAGAGGGAGGGGGCGAGGAAGGGGAAGGGGAGAGGGAGAGGAAAGGGGAGGGGGAGATGGAGAGGGAGAGGAAGGGGGAGGAGGAGGAGGAGGAGGAAGAGGAGGAAGAGGAGAGGGAGAGGGAGAGGAAGGAGGGGAGGAGGAGAGGGGGAGAGGGGGAGAGGAAAGGGTCGGAGGGTCGGCAAAGGCCTACGGAGGGAGGCAGAGGAGGTTGGGGGGTAGTGGCGGATGCTGTGACCGTAAGCGCTTGGGGGAGTTCATCACCATCTTTTACGACCCACGTTGCGTCCATCGTCCCTTCCCTCTCTCCTTCCTCTCCTTCTTTCCCTCCTCTATTCCCTTCCCTCACTAACCCTACTCCTCTTCTCTCTTCCTATCTGCCAACCTTCCCTCCATCTCTTCCCGCTCTCCTTCCATCTCTTCCCGTTCTCCCTCCATCTCTTCCCTCCCTCCCTCCATTACTTCCCGCTCTCCTTCCCCCAGTATCTTCCCCTCACCCCAGCACCCTTCGCCCTCCTTCCTCCCTTCTTACCGCCCCTTCTTCCCTCCCTTCTTCCCTCCTCCCTCCCTCTTTCCCTCCCTCCTTTTCCCACCTACCTCCCTTCTTCCCTCCTCCCTCCCTCTTTCCCTCCCTCCCTTTCCCACCTACCTCCCTTCTTCCCTCCTCCCTCCCTCTTTCCCTCCCTCCCTTTCCCACCTACCACCCTTCCTCCCTCCCTCCCTCCCTCCCTCCCTTTCCCACCTACCTCCCTTCCTCCCTCCCCCCTCTCTTTCCCCTCTCCCTCCCTCTTTCCCTCCCTCCCTCCTTCCTTCCCTCCCTCCTTCCTTCCTTCCTCTCTTTCCCTTTCTCATGCCCGCGGCACCGAACATGTCAATTACTGTTATCAATTTGTTGACTTGCCCGCGCTAACGAGCTTAAGAAGGAGCGAGGTGGGAAGGAGGGGGAGGGGGAGGGAAGTAGAGTGGAGGAAGGTGGGAAGAGCAGCAGGGAGGAAGGGAGAGGTTAGAGGGGGAGGAAGATGGAGGAGAAGAGAGGGAGAGGGAAGTAGGGAGGAGGGAGGGAAGTAGAGAGGAGGGAGGGAAGTAGAGAGAAGGGAGGGAGGGAGAGGTTAGAGGAGGGAGGGAGAGGTTAGAGGAAGATGGAAGATGGAAGGGGGGAAAAGGGAAGGGAGGAGGTAGTAGAGCGAAAAGAAGTACGAAAGGAGGGATAGGTTAAGTAAGAAGAGTGAAAGGAGGGGAGGGGGGAAGAGAGGATTCAAGTGGCATATGTGACAGCATGATTAGAGGGAGGTATTTGATGGGTCACGGGACAAGGGTGAAAGGGTACGTCTGATAAAAGAGGGAGATATTTCTTATTTATGGAATAAGGGAGGCAGGAAGGCAGGAGTCTTTGAACTTGCATACTTTTTATTTTTTCTTTAAGGGACAAAAGTGGCACGGAAGCCTTTCTTTAGCCGAAAAAAGGGTGATAGAAAGGTAGTTGATTCAAGGGTCGAGGCACAAGGGAAGTGTTTAACCAAAAAAGGGTGATAGTCGCTCCAAGGGTCGAGGCACAGGGAAGTGTCTAACCAAAAAAAGGGTGATAGTCGCTCCAAGGGTCGAGGCACAAGGGAAGTGTTTAACCAAAAAAAGGGTGATAGAGAGACAGTCCAAGGAGCAAGGCACAGGGAAGTGTTTAACCAAAAAAAAGGGTGATAGGAAGGCAGTCGCTTCAAGGAGCAAGGCACAGGGGAAGTATATAACCCAAAAAAGAAGAAGAAAAAAAAAGAAAGGGTAATAGGGAGACAGTCCTTTCAAGGGGCAAGGCACAGGGGAAGTATATAACCAAAAAAAAAAAAGAAAAAAAGAAAGGGTAATAGGTAGACAGTCCTTTCAAGGGGCAAGGCACAGGGGAAATATCTAACAACAACAACAACAACAACAACAACAAAAAAGGGGTGATAGGAAGGCCGTCAATTCAAGAGACGAGCGCCCTAGGATGGAGAGACACTTAACCAAGAGGAGTGAGAAGGAGACCTCTGTATGGGAGCAGAATGCTGAAGGAGGCGTCGAAGGATGGGAGTGTAGCAAACCGTAGATTGATTATCCCTCGCGTTGATGGCGGTGTAACAAAGGTGTGGTTTTGTTTGGTGGAGAGTGAAGTTAAAGTTGTGGCAGACTTGATGGTTTATTTCTACGGGAACTTGGTAGCGTGGGGTACAGCTGACAGGCGTGGCAGAGGCACCCGGAGAGGAGCGGGGCGACGTGCCATGCCTGCGAGGGCGAGCGGTCAGAGTCTGCAGGAGGCTGGCATGTGTTC
>NW_028234439.1:18988079-19003079 GCF_977035675.1 Penaeus japonicus
ACACTGAGAATGATATAAGGTCTGGTTTAGCATTTATTTGTTATGAACTGAGTTAGATTAATGAGTAATGAATTGGTTTCATAATGATGGGTATGTATGCGGTTCATACCATTTGCATGACCATAGCACAGATGAGGCTCACTTTAAAAAAAACCTTCTCTCCTTTTTGACAGACTAGATAATTATTCTAGTTTCATGTAGATAACTAATACAAAGGCACCATATTAACAGACCTGTACAGTGGTTTAGTGGCACCAGTGTTGAAGACAAACATAGCCGTGGAGACTTGGAGGAACGGCCCACATCCCCTCCCATCCTCTTGTAATGCTTCGTACAGGTGTGTAGGGTCTCCTTACACAGGCACTTCCTCTTGCATGATTTAATTAGGAATGGTTTTAGCTGGATGGATGTTGTTGCTGTGCGCTGTGTAAAATACGGCGTGTTTACATTGTACACAATCAGTTGCTGATAATTTAGTGTATACTTTCAGCTGGTCGTAATTTGGCTTGTCTTGCTAAAAGCTCTATCAAACTAACACATTTTCCTTCAATTTTGACTGAGTATCAACATTAGTTCTGTGATTTTTAACAGAATTAGAATGATATGCAAATCTAGGCACCAGTAGTCATGGTATTGGGACTGCTGTTAGCCCAACTGATTTTGTGTTTTTGCCATATTAAGAATTTTAGACCACATCAAAAAATATAGAAAATGATACTGCTGTTATAGGTCGAAGTAGAATTTGTAGTTATGATAATTGTACTGTGCAGTTGGGATTATTGTTCATGATAATTTCTCTATGATTTCTTTGACATCTTTAATCTGTGTATAGACCTGAGAGCAAGGGAGTAATCATTCATCTACATGTTCAAATTTTCTTAGAGGAGAGTCCATTGCTGTTGAAGTATCCTGCCATTCTTTATTTGTTTCACGCGGTTTTCAGAGATGATTAGTATCCAGAAAGACGGAGTCCAGACCATTTTACTAAACACCCTCTTCTGATTTTGACCTTATTAGTATGATCTGATTTGTTTTTGTTTTACTTGAATCAGCATTTTAACTTTTTTGAAGTGCTAGTCCTTTTTAATTATTATTTTTTCTCTCAAATTTGATAAATAATAGCATGTATTAAATATCAGAATTAGTCATAGAAAGCAAAATACAATGGTTATATTTTGGCACTGGGTGGCGTGATGTCACTTCATGCGAATATTTCCTATCATGTCATGATCTCTCGCACTCAGTCACTGCTCACACTTCTTATCTAGCTGGTGGGAGCAGCATTATGCAAATATAAACCCCAGCGTGAATGGGTTAATCCTGGTTTCATTAGCAGCAGCCAGAGATCCTCAGAAATTGGAAGTAATGATATGTTATTGTAGAAGGGAAATCTTCATTTTTGACATGGGTTTGTTGTTTTAGATTTTTTTTTTTTAATAAATATCAGAGCATGGTATGGCTTATTATTTTAGAATATGATCTGGTTTGTTATTACAGACCTTGGTTTGATCTTTGTTGTACAGGGTAGTGAATGTCCAAAGTGTGTCAGCCAAAGCAGCTGCTACAAGCTTCTCAACACACCGTGACCACAGCAAATGGGCCGTGGCTACAGAACCTGACTCACCATATGTTTGTATTGGAGACATCAACAGAATGGTGAGAAATCTAACGTATGCATAGCTAGTCCTGCATGTGAATACCATGTTCTCATCTTTTTTGTATATATGTACCGTGTATCTTCAATTTACTCACTTTGCCTTTTCTCCCTCTTTCTTCCTTCCCATCTTTCTGCAGGAGACGCAATTCCACAGAGGAGGAGGGACAGTGTGCATGTGGAGCCTCAGCATCTGGCACAGGTTTCACAGTCTAGTGCAAAGCGAGGAGGATTGTCCCATCGTAGGGTGAGGCTGCGACCAGGGATGCAGAAAAGCCGACACTGGTTTCCTTATCTGACTTGTCTGATACAGGGTTTCATCATGATCTAATTGTTACTCTTGAGTAGGTTTCATACATTGTGAGAGTTAGAGAATTATAAATTAATGGTAATGCTTTTATCTGTGTGTGGTTCAGTTAAGAATTATTTGGAAATGTGAAAATAATTGTTAGAATTCTTTAAAATTGTACCTAAACTATTTGTATTAAGTAAGAATAGGAAAAAAGTATTTTTTATGAATTGTATTTTAAGAAATCATCTATTGTTTTTTTTTTATAATTCAAATGCAAATTAGATAAAAGTTAAGATTATTGAGATTACCTAGCGAGTTCATATAACTTTCACCAATCAAAAATGGAAGAAGGTTGACTTTGCCATTTAGCATGATATGCTGCAATATTATCCAGGTCTGAAAGCACCTTTCTGCACTTTTTTTTATATTCTCAAGAAACTAATTTCTTTTTGATATTCAGAATCCATGTTGTTAGAGTAATGATTTGTACAATGCTGTATTGTGGCATTGATAAGATGAAAGTTCAAATTCATAATCGCAAAATTTTAAGAAAGGGACTATTCTTAGATGTACCCAAGGCCTTCTTATCTACTCCAGGAGGTTGTGTTCTTCACACGATTGGGATTTAAGTTAAAGAGGCCTCAGTTTATTCTAATGGAAAATTGATATCTAATATTTAGTGGTTAAAGTTAAAGATTTTAAATGTAATTTTTTGGAAACAAGACTCCTGTTATTCCAGAATCAAATAAAGACTCTGGAACTTTGTATAAATCTTCTGTGCTGAAAGTTTCGTACATGAAGCTGATAGTTTACCATGACCGGCAAATTTTCTGTAAATATTTTTAATGTTTGTTGTTTTATTGACTCATAAAGTTGTAATGAAATATCCAACCCATGTCACACATTTTCATAGGGTTCATAATACTTACAAACACTTATAAAGTTCACAATTGTTGGGATGTATATCTTACACTAGAATATTTAATAGTATTATATAGAAGTTGCTTTGTTGTGTGCAAAGATTTTATGAAAAGAAGCTTTAAAGTTTGGTCAGTATATTCCATAGACGTTAATTAACTTCAAGTAGGTAGAATTTATTAAAACAATGTATCAAGTGTGTGCACCACTATAGTCTGTTTTTTTCTGATCTGTCCACTGAAAATGGTAAGTTTTATAGATATGTGGCAATGATCAAGGTGTCAAAGTGTCTAATATTTTTAGGGACTTGTAATAGATATTCAAGCTATTAAATTAGTAATATATTTGAATGTGGAGATGTGCAAATATTTCATACACATTCACATACAAATCCCAAACATGTTGATCTGCACTGATGTTATGCAATAGGACACAAAAACAACCTTTTACTAAAAATCTAATCAATCGCATATGAGCGACGGATTTTGAATTCTTTCTTTCATTTTGAATTCCTACTTTTCCACAAAATATTTTATAAAATACTTCAGAAATATTATATATATATATATATATATATAATATATATATATATATATATATATATATATATATATATGTATGTATATAAGGAAGTAAATAATAAATTATCATTAAACCTTTTACTTGTGTTTATACAGCCAGGTGTCTGTGTTAGATACATAAATGAGAGAAAGAATGATTACTTAAAACCTGTTGCTTGTCTCGGTGCATTCTGGCTAGTGTTCAATACTAGTTTATCTTTCATGTGCTTGCATTGCATTACATCAGTGCAAATCAGCCCTTTTTGGATGTATGTATATGAATGTGTAAGTGCTCTTTGTATATCTATATAAAGTGTGACTGAATTTATAGCTTGAAAATTTTTCACAACTAACAATACCAGACACTGATTTTCAGGCAATTGAGAGGAGTTAGTGTCCACACGTGCCACGTCATCATTATCTTGTGGATAAATTAGATGAAATCAACTATAACAGCTACTTTTCCACAAAATATTTTATAAAATCCTTCAGAAATATTATATATATATATATATATATATATATATATATATATATATATATGAATATTTATATATATAAAATGTATATATAAGTAATATATATAATGTATGTATGTATATATATATTATATTGTACTCTCCCTTTCTCTTTCCCCATTACCATTTTTCCATAAGCTTGCTTTGTTAATCACAAACTGACACAGAGCCCTTTCTCCTTTGAAAATGAATGCTTCACTCCAGGCAGTAATGTTTTGTTGAAGATAATACTAAAAGTGAGATTGGCTTCCTAACTGAATCTGTGAATTAATATTTTTGGAAGAAAATAGATTTTAATATGATTCATCCATGAGGATTACTGTAATGCTAGTGTTTACAAATACATTGATGGTTCATGAGTCAAAGGAGAGTAATACATTGTCATGCATTAAGGTGTCTTCATTGCTTGGTTATGTGGATGCTCTGTTGTCATGCCATTGTGACAAAGCAAACCGATGGAAAAGTGTTTAAGGTTGAGATGGTAGTCGTATACAAAAAGTAGCTTTTAATTTATGTTGTGCCATTTGTATGTTTCATTATGCTACACGCAGTAATCACGCTTAGGGTAAGTTACTTACTGGTCTCCTACTTTTTGGAGTAATTTGCATTTTTTTTTTTTTTTTTTTGTATGTGTGTGTTACCATCACTTTAAAGGATATTGTAAGAATACCATGGTTGCTTGCGTGGTTTAGACATGGTCCGGTATATCACAATGTTAGGACTTGTATGCACAAATAAGATTCATAATACTGATAAATCTAAATTATGCACATGCTTAAGCCTCGAATGTCAGAACTGGTTAGTTTCTCCAATTTTTGCCTGTTGTTAAAAAAATATTCAATTATATTTGTTTTAAAGTATTTTTGGTATATGGTCACATTACTATAACTTTATTTGATAGTAGAAGTACCACTGAAGATGACAAAGGTAAAAAGACTTGTGGTTTGGTGCAAGTAAAGTCATAATTACTGTATTTACCCATTTACCCATTGTTGTGATGGCAAAGATTTTTGCTTGATGACAGGTATCAATGGGGTGTTTACGTTTTCTGATTTAGACTAGACTGCACACAGTACATCTACAAGTGGATCTACATTCTTCCACGTTGGCTGAATTAAACCTATTTAAAAAAAAAAAAATGTGAGTAAAAACCATGTGAATACAGATACATGGCAAACAATGACCGAAATTACAGAACTAGCAGTGTGTGACCTCACAAACAGCTGCTTGTTTGTACTTGGGCTTTTGTTCAGGCAATTTGATAGCTTTGGTGGCCTGTCTTTGACGAGATCTGTGCAGGTGTTGCATTGGCACTAACGTTGATAGAGAAACAAGACCAAATATACATTCGGCAAGTGTAATGTAAGATCAAAATATGTTGAGACACCTGTGAAACTTTTTGTTTAACATGTATGTCAGATGTCTTCCTTATTATATTATTAGTATTTATTGAGTGTTCCATTTGGGACATCTTCAATATATTTTCTTTGCAGTTAAAATTTAGGAAAAGCAACACATGATGGAGGTAGATGAATTCCTGTTTGGAGTAACGTTGTAAATACGGGTTATAGAAACTAACCTTACGTGTGTGAATTGAGAGTATTTTTCAACTATATACTGTTTTCTTTCGTGGATAAGTTTGGCTCCGCCTCTGCATGTTTTTATAATACCTGCTCGACAACCTTAAGATGATAAAAGGTCTAGTATACCTCATCATTAATTGCACAGGAGTGGTAAAAGTCTCCTAGCATTTATAAAATCAGCCTCAGATGCTCTTTAATGCTAAAGTATTGTTAGCTCATGTACAGATACATTCAATCTTGGAAGGTAATTCTGTTATTCTATCGCTAGTTTTAAGAGATGGCATAATCATTATTTGCTGATAAATTGTGCTTTATATCCTTGTAGAGAAAAATGTTTTAGAACGAGGTTTCTGTTGTGAATTTCAGAGGTATAGTTGTTAAGAAAAGCATATTCTGCTTAGTTGCTTTTTTAAGTCTGTTGTTCCAGAGGTAGATTGTAGTTTAGAGTTTCAGTCAGTTAGAAATGTTGAACTAACTTGAATTTTGGAGTGTTTCCTGAAACAAACCTTGCATAGTCGTATATCTTGGAATTTGTTTTATGCTTAAATGATAGTTTAATTTGTACATGTCTGTTAGCAAAGAATTGAACTCTGATGCTTGAATCATATTGCATTCCTACCATTGTTGCTTTTATGACAATAGTGATGATGATGATGGTCAGTACTTTAACAATATGATTACCGTCATCAACATCTTTTTTTTTTAGGGATGTATGAATTTTGGTATATTTTGTTTGTTTGTACTTTCTGTGTGTGTGTGTGTGTACGTATGTGTTTGTATTTGGATGTGTCTACATGTGTGAGATTGAGCACATGTGATTACTAAACATATGTACATTCCAAGGCAAAATATGAATGTTGCATCATACTATAAAAGTTCAATTTATTCATGTCAGTGAAATTAGGAACAGGAAATGGCTATGAAATTTATTTTCATGAAGCAGACTGCTTTTATGTGAAATTCAGCAAATGTTTAAGTAAGATACGTTTCTCAGTGCAGATTTTACATAACAAACTTCATTACTTAAAAAACAGCCATCAGAAATTAAAGTAATAATTAAAGATTAACGTATTAGTAAATACTTTTTAGAGTAGCTAAGTAATGGGTCTCCTTACAACAATCCTTCAATATGTGGTTTGTTGTGATAAGCAACAGGACAGCTGTAAAGGATAGAAACAGTAACAATCAGGAGAATTAGGTAATTATTAAAGGCACATCAACAAGGAATAATTATTTTCATGTTCATAATTGTGCTTATTGAGTGTGCAACACCTATAGGATGGATAGGTAATGGATTTTCAAGATTAATTTTTTTTCCCAAATTGTATTATTCTTTGGTTGGTTGGTTTACGATTCTCAAATGAATTTGATTGCCAGTTGTAATATTATTATTCCATGTTCCACTAGAATTTAGGTCACTGTCTCTCTATAATATAAGTATGAAAAACATATATTCTTGTAATTCTTATTATCATTACAAAAAACTATATATTTTTTGTGATAAAAGTATATATACATTTCTTGTGACTTTAGCTTATGCTGGTGAGATTACTGTATATTTGCCATGGCTGTTACAAGTTATAGATTTAAACATGTCTATACTGGTTGTGTTGCAGAGTTTTCAATTCTGTCTCTATATCAAAGAAACTGTAAAATATTCTATTTCACAGCTTGCTCTCTAAGGTTCAATTGCTACTAATACTTTTATGTGATAATTGTACTCATAGTAATTAGAATTAATTATTGGTAAGCATCAACAACAATCCAGTGTGTGGATGAGTGTGTGGGCCATGACCTTTTACTATGCAGTTGTTAGATTTCTCTCTTGCAAAACTTTTTCTGTTTGTCAGCATACTTGTTATACTCTGTAGTTATAGATTGGCTTATGTCTGCACCACTGAAATATAAATTTGATATAGTGGTACAGCTACCCCTTGCTTGTAGGAGCTGAAGAATTTCATTTTGCATGTAGATTATAAAAAGGAAAGAAAGAAAGAAAGATTTCAGTGCCAAAGAGCTATTTTGTCGGAGTGGGATTCGGTATAACTTGAGGTGTATGGAAATTCGGTGTTTATTACAGTTGTTCAAACATATATAAAAGTTTGTGTATATGAATGAAAAGACGGACAAAAGTATTGCACAGTATTTCAATAAAAAGACAGAAAAAGGAAGTATTTCAATAAAAAGACAGAAAAAGGAAATATTTCAACAAAAAGACAGAAAAAGGAAATATCCTTATGAGATTTACGTATTTTTATGTATTTCTTGCTCAAATGTGTTGTTATAACTGACCCCGATGCATCCTGTACAAATCTGTGGGAGGCGTTTACATATTATATCTCCCCTCACTGCCTTGTTGATTTGATTGCCTGTTTCTTTGTTTTATTTCTCTTTTTTTCTTTTTCTGATTTTGAAATACATCCCTTGTCATTACATTAAAATCTGGTAAAATCTTCATAATGTTGTCATTGTGTCAATAAGAGAATTAATTATTTGAGAAAACAAGGTTGTGAAGTGCAGGGAATGAAGTTGTTTAAAAGATATATAAAACTTGAGATAGAAAGACTCCCTTTGTTGTGATACATTTATGTTTTATTACTGTGATAACAAGAACAAAAAATAACAAGAAAATATTATGCTGGTTAAAATACTGTAATGTAGCTGGTAAGTCAGCAATTTAACATATGTTAACACATTGCACAAATACAAAACAGGCTCATAAACACCTGTGAAAAGGATTCTTAAAGTCATGCTGGAGAATTATTTTGTATGTGCAAGTATGCCTTTTTTATTTTTTATTATTATTATTATTATTATTATTATTATTATTATTATATATATATATATATATATATATATATATATATATATATATATATATATAAATATATAAATATATAAATATAAATAAAAGCTTCACAGTTGTTGAAGGATCTCAAATACTTGTGCATGGAAATGGTTTTGTATGAAAATATCTTGGAAAAGTTGTACTAGTTATAATGGAATATGTTACTTAGGAATAGCAAGTTTGATTTGTGCCTACAAACATTTATCAACTTTTATGTCGCCAGGTTGTAAAAAAAAGTTCATAAAACTTATTATGCACGTATGACAAGGTTTCCAGTCAGGTCTCAAAGACTCGTTTGTGGCATTAATGATCTCTGAGCAAGATAGAAGGTGTTTTTGAAAGCAAATGTTTTATTTTTTATATGTTCAATCCAATATGACTTGTTTTTTTTGTGTGTTTTTCTTCATTAGCATTTACTCGGCTGATACACATTTAATAAAGACAAGGTCCATGAATGATGTCTTTTTCATGATACCCAGTGAGACAGAAAATACTTTGTAAATGTATGCACTTTCACAAGATTCTACTTTGATGTGTGCAGATACTTTTGTTTTTTAAGAATATATAAAGTTTCATAAAGTACAAAATTTCTACAAAAGTCTAAGGATATTGTCAAACTAGCAAACTTCAATTATTCTCTTTTTTTCCAATTCAATTTAATGTTGCAAGTGCAAATTGATATTATACATGTCAGAACTTATCCTCTCCTTAGATTTTTTTTAGTTGCTCCAAAAAGAGTGAAATATGGAAAGAATACATCAAAGTAAAGAAAGAATATGAAATGTGGGAGTGATATACAAAAAATAATTGCATTTATGTCAGGTTTAAATTTTCATGTACAATTTGACACTACTCTATATGTATGCATTTTATATATCTGTAATATGTTGATATTAAAGTGTATTCAATCATTATAAAAGCTTCAACAGATTGTGTTTTGTTTGAGAACCTGCCTGTAATTGTTACGAATTCTGATGGTTCCATTGGAACGTTTGGTTTTATGAAAAAAATTAGGAGAATCTTTCCTTTTAAATAATAATACCATGCAAGAGAACAAAAAAAAAGTGTATGATTTAATTTCGCTTGTTATAAACAGTTTTAAAAAGTCCTTTATTATGACATATTGAATAACCAGCATCTAAAGGAGAAATAAAAGCAATGATTAAATCCTAAAACAGCTAAATGAAACAGCATGGCTTCCCTTGCTATTTTTAAATTTACATATGGTTCTCAATGTACACAAAATAATCTAAAATATACTAGTATGGGTTTAAGTGTAGTATCAGAATATAAAAATTAAATTCAGCCAGATTTGATAGAAAGAAAAATGCATAACATGAATTCAATTATTAATTTATTTATTACATTGCCCCTTTAACTTTTTGGCAATTACTGTAGCATAATTAGCTGCATAAAGATTATAAGAACTTGTTATTGAAGTCTTGATTAAAATCCATTAACTTAATATATCACGTTCACTGGCAAAAGGTTTAGACCTCTAGACATTAACTTAGTGTCCTATCTTATCCATATTTTTAAAACAAATAAATAGTGTCTCTTGAGGGTAGTTTTGGCTTCTCCCTCTGAAAATGGAGGGAAGTGGAGAAGAACAAATAAATAAATATGCACTGAGGTAGCTGGGAAGTATGGAGAATCGAATAAAGACAATGTGCTTATCAACGTGTGATCTGAAATATATTACAATTACAGTTAAATCTCTAAGTCTGCCAGTTTCTTGTCTCTTATTATGCATATACTGCCTCACTGACAAAAAAAATTATGGTTAATGTAACACAAAAAATAGTTTACCTGGAAAAAAATAGTATTGGGTTAAAATCATATATTAACACTGATAATTACATAAAGTATATCTATCCTAAATTTCAATTGTGAAGTTCATAATCTATTTAACCAGGAACAAGTCTTGTAAAAATACTAGACTTCAGTAGAATGACTTTGTATCGAAATTAAAGCATAAAGATTAAGAACTGATTAATATGAACTGGCAAAGTAAAGTGCAAGCTTGTTATGTAAAAAAGAGCATGATATTGACATACATTTTATCATGACTTTAAAAGGATCTTGGGAATTTTATGAAGATAAGATGAAAGTAACTGACATAAAAGTATAAAACATATAATCATTTCTTCTGAAAGATGGAGAAGGATAAAGTGAAAACTTCATTTTCAATATTGTAAAAAAAATGGTCTTCATCTTCATGGCCAATATATTAATAGAAAACAAGGGAAAAGTACACACAAGCTGCATAAGGTTCTGATGGCAACTGTATATCATCACAGATGTAAAATGTGAACATCTGTTAGATATTGGCAGAGCTAATTAGATTTTATTGTTGTTATAAACTGGTATTCTTTAGGAGTGACATAAAGATAAATAAATAAATTAACAGGTCTACCTTTATAAATGACAAGGACATTTGTTTATGGATGTGTTATTGATAAGTGTTGATAAAAAAACAAGTTTTTTTGTTAGGTATTGTGTGGTATTGACAGATTTGTGAGGTTTAGTATTATGTCATGCATTTTGGCAGTAAGTGCCTGATAAAAAATGTTCCATAACTAATACCTATGTTTGTATCAACAACTGTGTGATATTAGGATATGAATCTAATTAATGGCTAAAATACTAACACATGATTCATTAGTTGGAATTAATATGTGGCGATAGCCTGTATTCATATATTACATCCAACACACTCATACTTCTTGGCAGGTGTGTATTTGAAGTTGGTTGGAATTAGACGAGTGGTATTACACGCCTGTGATATTTACATGTGTTGACACCTGTGTTATTCACGAGAGTTGCGTTGACTTTAGCGAGTAGGAATGAATCCGAGTTCTTAGGACTGGGAAATGTTGAACAATAAATCGTGGTGTTGCGATCTTAGTAATTACGGCTACGGCGGCACGGTACGTGTAGCTATTGATATTCCTTAACTTCATTGATATGTTTGGCATATTTTTGACACGTGTATTTTGCGTGACAGGTGCATTTGCCGACGGCAAGAAAATAGAAGAACAAAGATACCGCAACGTAAATGACAATTTTGCAAATCTCTCTTGACACTCTTTCAAAATGTTATGACAGGTGTGATGATTGTAGGCACAATATTTCTGCCACAGGTGTATGTGTTATGGTAGCTGTCGTGGTATCAGCGTGCAGAGCACCCATCTACCATGTACCACCCCTCCTGCCTGGTGAGGGGGGAGGAGCACCTTGCGAGGCCCGGCCCCCCGCCCGCCCCCGGCCGGAGCCAGGGTGCGCGAGACGTGGCAGCGTGGCTCCTCCTCCCCGCTCCGCCAGCGCCGCACCACCGGGTCACGTGATCGCGGTGGGTTCCTCTCCCCTGCAGGAGCTCACACCCGTCTTCTGCAAGTCTTCACGCCCCCTGCAGCGCTCCGGCCATGTACCCTGCCCCGGCGAGCGAGTAAGGTAGGCCCGGACGTCCCTGAAGAGGAAAATGGGCAGGAGAAGGGGAGAGAGAGGTGAAAACGCCGATAAAAAAGGCATGAGGAGCCGGACAGACACACACAGGCTGGGCGAGACGCGAGACGCGGGAGAGGAGGGGGCTGGCTGTAAGGTCTCGCTGCCACACGCCTCCTCACGCCTGTCTACACCTCACGCCTCACTCCTTTACCTTGCTGTGAAGACACCAGATTCCGGATGGGTCCTGGGAATGAGGGCAGGAAGGAGAGACTGGCGAGTGAGGCGTGGGTGTGGAGGTTATGTGGAGTCAGGTGGAGCTGAAGAGACGAGACTAAACCAAGGTTGAACGGCTTCAAACCTGTTGTTCCTCACGGTGGATGCTAAGGGGATGCATGGCTGGGTTGACGTGATTGGGTTATGAGATGAACAGTACTTTGAAATTTAAGTTTGACAGTGGTATTAAAACAAGGGGACTGATAACCATACTCAAATGTTAGATCAAGATATGAGGGAAACATACTCATACTCTTAAACTTTCAGAGTACATCTGGAGAAGCATATTATCACTGCCACTCATATTCTCACAGTCGGTCATACTCACACTGATGCTCATAATACACTGTCTGTCACATTCACCCATTCATTCATTCACTCACTCACTCACTCACTCACTCACTCACTCACTCACTCACTCACTCACTCACTCACTCACTCACTCACTCACTCACTCACTCACTCACTCACCCACTCACTCACTCACTCACTCACTCACTCACTCACTCACTCACTCACTCACTCACTCACCCAACCACCCACCTCACTCACTCACTCACTCACTCACTCACTCACTCACTCACTCACTCACTCACTCACTCACTCACCCACCCATCCACTTACTCATTCATTCATTCATTCATTCATTTATTCATTCATTCATTCTCTCACTCACTCACCCAACCCACCCATCCAATCACCCACATATTCACTCACTCACTCACACATACACACATACACATACACATACACATACACATACACATACACATACACATACACATAAACACACACACACACACACACACACACACACACACACACACACACACACACACACACACACACACACACACACACACACACACACACACACACACACACAGATGAACACCTATACATACCTAATTGTATATGCTACAAGAAAACAAGAAAACACATCATGTTTGTCTAGGTTCATGTTTGTCTCTGTGTGTCTTCCACATGCTTTTTGCAAGATAGGAATATTTTGGTCTTGGGATTGAAGTATTCAGTTGGATCATAAAATTTCTTACCACAAGAGTTTTATTGGGATTTTAGAACTGTCATCTGAAATAATGAAACAGATGTCACTCATATTTGGAACCCTTCTTGAAATGAGGAAACCAGATTATACTTAGCACTTGAAGCTAGAGTTTTATTGGGCTTTTAGAACTGTCATATGAATTAATGAAACAGATGTCACTCATATTTGAAACCCTTCTTGAAATGAGGAAACTAGATTATACTTAGCACTCATGGCTTATGACATGAGAAAAACACTTTGCCTAGCAGTTGAAACTCTTCTGGCATCAATAGAATAGGTTTCACTTAGCGTTGGAATCTGTCTTCGAATAAAGGTTTCCATGAAAAGTTACCTCACTTGACATCAATGGTTTCATTCTTGTGTCTAGTCTTGTGTTGATGATTCTCTACCTTCAAATTGACTTTCCATGCATGCCATAATTGTAAAATAGGAAGGAATGGATAAGCGATTTTGCCAGATGTGGTTTTAGTTTTCTGTAGGTGATAAGAGTGTCATGAGGAATTTTTCATGGCAATGAGAAAGGAAAGATTGTTTAAAGTGGAAATCGTGTAGGTTTGTTGAGTGAGTTTATACATTCTGGTTTCATGTGTGTTATGCTAGAATGATTTATTCTTATTGGGGATAAAAAGGGGTTTTAGATAGCAGACCACATAACACTTTGTTGAGAGCTAACTTGAAATTTGTTTTTATTGGGCCTAGGAGGGGAAAAAAAATCAGCAGCTATTAGGATTTCGTAATTATGAAATGTATAATATCAGCATGTTCCTTAGTTTGAATCTAGTAATATTAGGTTTGATGATCCCATATATTACTTCTCTTTCAATGAGGGATATTTTCCAACAACTTGAACATACACTGCAGGTGACAAGGGGGTTTTATATTACAGGTTGAGGCAATGATGTCCCATGAAGAGCCCCAAGTAAGGGGGGAGGAGGGAGGGGGTACAGAGGAGGAGGAAGGGGATCTGGAAGCTCGCACAGCTGTGGAGGCTCTGTTGGCTCTCACCTCACCTATGGACTACACCCAGCACCCTGGTGAGCACTGCATATTGCCACATGCATGCACCAAGCACCATGCCAATTTCCTCACCTTGCATGTACCCAAGCTTATGCAGACACAAGCATGTACGCTATTATTTACTTGCACCATTATATACATGCATATAGATTACACATGGCCCTGTGTGTACATTTACATACTTGCATAAATACATACTATGTTTTTGTTATTCTGTGCAAATACATAATAGGAGATATGTATTGATGCGTAGGTTTGTATTTGTATATTTTTCTACCATCTTGTGTTATTTTTTCTTCTGAATTATCATGATTACACATTGCTTCAAAACACACATGATGATAATGAATGTACATATGAAAGACTGCATTGAAATGTAGACCATATATTCATAGCCTTTCTTTTAATTGTAACACTTTCCAGTTCCAAAAGGCTAAAAGGTATGTTAAGATTTATAACATTTAAGATCAGTTATGGAAGGTAAATCATCACCATTATTTTTTTTAGACATGCTTATATTAGTTTGTATAAAATCTGATCAATGCCATGTTGATTTTTTCTGCAGCATATGAGGATGAGTACATCATGGAGTCAGGAATGGAGCATTATGCAGACAAGTCACTGTCTTTTAAGGAGTCATCACCAGCCATGTATGGTCTTCAGTCACAGTCTGCAGACATTCAGCCAGAAGGGGAAGCCGCAGACGAGCTCCAGGCAGTGACGGCACGGGTATGCAGAGAGGAGCGACAGGTCCTAGCTCGCTCTGAAGAGTTAGAAAGAAAGGACGTGGCTGCGGCCATTCCTGCCTCTAATTCCAACAAGTC
>NW_028234439.1:19010579-19018079 GCF_977035675.1 Penaeus japonicus
TTTGTCCCTTTACTATAACTTTAATAATAGCTTTGGTCCTTTTACCAAGGTCAACAAGCAGCACCGTAGATCCACAAAGAGCCGTGGAACTGTCAACAAACTACCTGTGTTGAAGCCCATAGGAAGGACACCAGCAAAAGTTTATGGAGAGGACTATCAGAATGGCTCTTTGGAGAACTTATTGGAGGATGAGGAAGGCAACGAAGACGACCGGAGCCGCTTCAGCTCGGAGGAAAAGATTCCTTTGGGCATGAAAAGGTAGGGAGGTGGTATGTGAAGGAAATCAATGTTTGTTATGATATCTTGAAAATAGTTGTCCTCTTGTAATACAGTTTGTTTGAATTCCACCCTTTCCATTCCCTTTCCAGGCTTTCACCAAGGAAACGTACTGTGAGGTGCTATCTGTGTGAGAGGATGTTCCATAGTGTGCGGGAGTTGATGTCCCACATGCGCACTGACCAGCCTTACTCCGATCAGCGTGTGGAGTGTAGGAAGTGTCAGCTTGTTCTCCCAAGTGTGTGTGCTGCAAAGGCACACATCCTCACACATCCACCTGCCAATACCTCAAACATATCCGTGTGTCCAGAGTGTGGCAGCCGGTGTGATGGTCCCAGAGACTTTGTGCACCACCTCAACACCTGTGGACACCAGTTCCGTCGCTCGGGCATTGTCTGCCCTGTATGCCAAGTGTGTTTCTTCAAAGTGCTCGATGACTTCTTAACGCACTGGATGGCAGAGCATTGTGCAAAGTCTTACGAGTGTGTTGTGTGTAGAAACACCTTTGAAAGTCTGGTGTTCCATAAGTGTACAACGCCAGGGCAGCAAGTCCTGGCAACTTTCCGCTGCTTGCTAACATGTCCTTTGTGCTCAGTTGCTGTTCAGTTACATGCTCAAGAGGAGCATGATACCAATGGCAAAATCAAGGCTCATCTTGCAGATGCCCATCCTTCTATCATAACTAGAGTCCACTATGTTTACAAGTCAAAGTTTTGTACTAATGCTTTCCGGTCCAAAGATGAGCTCAGAGCACATCACGATCGAGAACACAGAAGGGACAATCACTACCGCACTAAGACATGTACACTACACCATGAAGTCTTGGGTTATCAGCACCAGTATTTTGGAGGTCAAGAGCCTAGGAATGCATTTGTCACTCTACCTGTTGCTCTCAGTGCAGAAGAATTACATGAGGCCAGAATAAGAGACGTACCCACAGTCAGCAGTGTCATAGACAAGACTCTTTTCCCAGATGTGCCTCACCTCCAGGAAGTCACAAAATCGGGAAAGGCTGAAAAGCAGGCAAAGAAAAATTGCAACAAAGCAATGCCTGAAGAAAGTGAAGCAAAGGAATCATCAGGGAAAGACAGTCCTGCCAAGAAGGACATGGACCAGTTGGATAAACTCCGCCCAAGTGTATGTTACCGATGTGGTTTTACATACATGGACAATAAGGACTTCAGGAGACACAAGCGGATGTGTGAGGGAGAGGCTGCAGAGAGGCAGTGCCAGGTGTGTGGCCTGACTGCTGTGGGCGAGGACTTCGCTCGGCACTGTCTCACTCACATCAGAGACGGGGTTATTCTCTGCATTTACTGCAATGGGATGCAGTTCAACAATGCCACTGACTTAGAACAGCACTTCGAACTCCATGTCCATGAACAGTTTTCATATCCAGCAAGTTGTGCTTTCTGCTGCACATCCTTACCTGATGTGCCAACAGCTCTGTCTCATCTCAATGAAGAGCATGATCCATTCCATGTACCTTTTGACACCTCTGAATTTGAGTGCGACCGCTGTGGCCGTCGTTTCCATGGTGAAAGAGGTCTGAGTGTTCATCTAGGTCGCTGTACACTAGGCACTGCCACTCCAACCCCATCTTCTGCTGGCTGCCGTCAGTGCCAGGTCTGCACTAAGGCCCTTATGCCGGAGATGTTTGGACGGCACTTGGTGTGCCACTTGGAGGAGGGTTTGTTGGTGTGCAGTCTATGTGATGGCCGCACACTGCCCTCAAGCATGGCACTGCTTCACCATCTGGAGGAGCATGCGACTGCCCTGGCTTACCCTTCAAATTGTCCCATGTGTTCATTTGTCATGCAGGATAGTACTTCAGCCCTGACACATCTCAAGGAAGAGCACGGATTTGGTAACCTACACTGTGCCGAGTGTGACATGCATTATAACTTTACATATCAACTGCAGCGTCACACAGATATTGTGCACAAGATATGCCAGTATGCCAAGAGACGATACATTTGCTGGATATGTCGTGCATATGATCATGTGAAGAAGGAAACTCTCATGAACCATTTCCGCACTGTTCACGGACTGGACCGAGAGCAGGTTGACGAGAAGGCAATGATTAGGACTCGTGGCCAGGGAACAATGCCCACTTCTCAGTTCATTCCAACCAAGCCTTTAGGAAGCAAAGAAATGCCCGGTGGGAGTCGGCAGGACGCTGATGCTGTGTCAGTCAGGCTGAGCAGAGACAAAGTAAAGACATCTCCAGGCAAGATGTCTGTTGGATCTGGAGTATCGTCTAAGCACCCAAGTAATAAATCCACACAAAGTTCTCCTGTGAAGAGCATGGACAGTAAGCCAACTAGCCCAACGTCTATTAAATCACCTCTTGGCAAAAGAGAGGATGTAAAGCTCAAGGAAAAGACAAAAGTTCTCATTAAAAGGTTACCTGATTCCATCTTAGATGAGCAATCTAGATCGAAGAGGAGAAAAACGAGCATAGACGAAGAGGAGACCAAAAAGAGTACTAAAAGTAGCATTAAGGAAAGGAAGAGGAAAAAAAAGGCTTACAGATGCACAACTTGTGGATTTGGCACCAACTCAAGAGAGAAGTATGAAGTACACTCTACTAAGCACAAAGAGCATGGGGAAGACGGTGGAGCAGAGGGGTTTGTTTGCCAGGAATGTGGCGCGTCTTTTGTCGTTGAACCCTCCCTTGCGCGACACATGTTCTTTGCTCACAAAGTGAAGCTCCAGGTGACTAGTGATGACAGGAATCCTGGCAAAAGTGAAGTCAAGGCTGATGTGCAGGAGGAAACGGTGATTTCCATGGAGAGTGAGGATACAGAGAAGGAGCAGGTGTTCAATGCTAAAGTAAAAGTGGAGGAAGAGGAAGAAGAACCGGAGGAAACAAAGGAAGAAGAAACAGAGAAACCTGAAGTAAAAGATACAGAAATGGATATTAAAGTAGAAGAGGAGGAGACTCTTGCCAAGAGGAAAGTGTCAAGAGCTGCAGCAAAGAAGAGCTTGAGGAATGCACCGCCGAAGAAGAAACCAGAGGTGAGTTCGCTCAGGAGAAAAGAGGAGACGGCAGTGAGTAAAAAGAAGCCAGAAAGCATCCCCAAGAAACCTCCAGATGCAGGAACAGTCAAGAGAAGAAATGAGAGAAACGTTTCTAAGAAGAAAGCAGGAAAGGTTGTGACCAGAACTAAGAAAGAAAAGGAAGCAAGCAGACCCAAGCAGGAAAGGGAAATGGCAAAGAGGAAAGTAGACAAGAAAGTAGAATTTAAAAAGATAGAAGATTATGAAGAGGAGGAGAGATTTGACAATCAGTGCGTCGTTTGCAAGGAAGAATTCACGTCACCAGTTGAGCTCTACAGTCATTTACGGACCCATGGAATGGCCTTCCTCAAGCTAGGTCGCAAAGCCAGGCCGTTTGGCTTGGAGAAGACAGCTGATCGATGAACTGTGACAGACATAATTTTATGGGTGCTGTAACAGTGGTTGACTTGCTAGTTTTAGTGAATGTCTTTTTGTATATCTAATCAGGATTTTGAAAAGCTGCAGAATGAACCTTTCACATTTCTATGCAAGACTGGCAAACTCAAAATCATTACCAATCATTTTGGTTGGAGGGCACACTGAAGAAGGCAGCTGCATCCTGCCAGTCTCTCAGACTTCTTGTGGTGCCCAGAAATGTTAAATACTCAAGGCTAATTATACTGAGTGTGAAAGTCCTTCTTTTTACCATTTTCTCTAGGCTGAAAATAATGTCCAACTAAGCATGATTACCAACCATAAGTTTTTGATAATCAGTGAAAGAGACTTTATTGTAACAGTATTTTTTGTTATGAAACATTTACATTTTATACATAGCAAAATAAGGAAATATTTTATAAAGCACAGTTTTGTTTAGAGTTTTATTAATATTAAATCAAGCATTTTCCCAGGTATGCCATATAAAGTTTATTTGATAGTTACCAAATTTTAAGAAATAATTATCTCAGAATCGTCTTACAGCATCATATAAGAAAGTGCAATATATATATTGGTTTAGAATGTAAAAAGATGTTTTTCCATGTTGTCAAACTAAAATTGTGTTTAGTTTTTGGCTGCTGATGCCCAGATAAAGGCAGTGTCAGCTGTTGGCTTGTGCTCTTGGATAAAGATTTGTTAATGTGATGATAATCTGCAGTGTCTAGTCATGTTACTGTAGTTTACATGTTTAACTTTTTTATTATACGGAATACTAGTAATGGTTGTGCATAAACCCCCACCATCATATTTTTATAATTAGTTAAAAGAAAAATTATGATATAGGTTATCTATATTATACTGTCCATTTATGCATCATAAAACCTCCTTTCAGTTTAAGCTTTAGAAATTGTTATGGATATCATGACCTTGATTTCGATACTATGATTAACAATCAGCCCATGTCCTCCTCTCTCCTTATTTCCCTGTGGTCTTTTCCTTAATATCAGGTTTATTCATTGCTTTATTTGTCTTCTGCCACCACATACATTAATGTTTGTCAGCTTCATGCAGTTTCAATGTGATGAATGAGCTTGACTTTCATTATAATTTTTGTCTATAACAATTTTGAGGAAGAAACTACAATCTGTTTCATGCATTCACTCTGAATCGTTCCCATCGCAGGAAAATTTCACCATTTGATTGGATTAGAAACTTGGATGTAAGATGAAGTTCCCACTACTTTACCGAGACATTGCTTGGTTGCAGGGTATCTGGATAATGCAATCATGAGCTTGTGGAACTCGTGTAGTCATGTTAAAAAACATATATATTTATACTTTTTTTTTTTTTTTTTCTTGGTAAAATTGAAATGTGAAGTGAAAGTAAAGGTACTTGGATGGTCAGTGTATTAAATTTCTCTCTCTAATGTATGGAGATGAAACAGTCTATGCTTAGCCACCATTAAGTATATCAATCGTCTTACATCATTTTGTAATGGCAATTTTTTTTTTTGTCTGGCATTTTTGTTTTGGACTCGACTTATCAGGGAGATAATGAAAGATTTTATTGGTAACTGTATACCAAAAAAAAACAAAAACAAAAATAATGAAGAGCAGCATGTAGGCCAAATTGTTATCAAGAACAAGGATTACTTTGCATGTTCTGCCCAGTTTAACTGTCAGTGAGAATTCACATTATTAAATTACATTACACAGTAGTTTTAGCCACAAACTGAAGCTGTGATTTAACTTCTAATTTTGCTTGACTCTTTTTACTCTTGTTTTTCTCTTTCTTTTTCTCTTTCTCTCAAAAAAATATTATTTCAGGTGTCCTTTTCCTCTTTCTTTCTTTCTTTTCTTTGTGGACAGAAGATGATTTTGTTACCGGAACTTTCTCTTAGTTTATTTTATTTTTTATTTTGTACTGTTTAACAAGAACATTGTGCTTTTTCTAATCATTTTTGCCTTAGCTTTATGTGGGATATATTCTTATATTTGTTTTTTTTTTTTTATGCAAATAATGTTGAGTTGTGTTAAATGCATTCTGGGGTTATTATATATCTTTACAGATTTTTACAAAATGTGCTCCTGGACATTTTTTAAATTTATAATTTTGTATTTAAAAGCAGTTAACAAGTGTTTGCCTCAAGAGACAGTCAAGGATTGGTTTCCTGTGCGTGCTCATGAGTAATTTTAAGCCTATATTATGTTTAGGCTTTTTGTATTGATATATATGGCCAAATGATTTATAGAAATAGCTGTTTTTATATTACGACATTCCATGGTTATTCATAGAAATGTTAGTTGCTGGAAATGAAAAATGGAAATGAAAGATTTTTTGTCTTTTAATTTTTAACCTTATTCTACTGAACAAATGATTGTACTTATAATATTATGTGTTACCATAAATCATGTGGAAATAACTCACAACAGAAAAGATGATTTCACTTTTCGATACAAATTGGGTTTTACTTAAAATCATAAGTATGTCAACAATTACAGACCATCACACTTGTACTATAGATACACTAAGCTATTATCTTGACATCATAAGTCTCCAAACTGTCTCGAAAGATGTGGTCCTTTTTTGAACGTCTTTTTCTTCTTTTTCTTGGACTCGGGACTGGCTTCTGAAGGGCTGCTGCTGCCCCGCTGCTGGCTGGCACGCTTGGCATAAGGATTGGTGTAATTTGGGTCCTTCTCTGCCAGTTCCAGCTCTTGTGACACCTGAAATGGTTAGCGTTACCAGGAATGTTATGGGAACTTGTGACAAATGATGGAATAATGTTAAGGCTAAGCTAAATTAATTAAATTATTTTTTAATAGATTTGAAGACAACTATAATTCCTAATAAAGAAAAGGAAGAATACTGATGATTAATACTCCTTTTTTTATGGCTCCATAAGGTAAAGAGCACACACGCACACGCACACACATACAAATAAACACATATACACACACACACAAACATGCATATATACATACACAAACACATATACATGCAATTACATACAAACACATATACATATAAACTCATATACATACAAACACACACATATACAAACAAAAAAAACACACATACAAACTCACACAAACATATACAAACACACACACACACCCATACATACAAAAACACACATGCACACAAAAACACACATACCCATATAAACAAAAATGCACACACCCATACATACAAACACAGCTCTCATCCACTCTTAAGCATCCAAACTCGTACTACCATCTGTCCAAAGGCAAAACAACCCCTTACCAAATAAATCAGAGTGTTTGTGCTCTTATCGAGGAATTTCGACTGTGAGGCAAAGAAGACGCCCCAAGTGAAGAGCAGTTCCCAGGCTTTGTTCTCTTGCAGGACCTTATGGGTTGTGTCTGGGAAGTGCAGCAGGATCTCTCCCATGAACACTGTGTTCTCCAGAGTCTTGGACAATGCTGAAAAATAGTCATAAAACATTTCTAGACAAGAATAGCAACATTTGCCAAACACATGGTGTGAAGGCGTCAAGGCTTCCAGTGTTTTTTTTCTGGAATTCATACTTGGTTCTTTAGTTAGGTGCGTTTCATGGATAACTTCCATCAAAACTACATATCAGATAAAATTCTTTTGCTGATGAGCATTAAGGTTAGACTTGGTCCAAACGCCACGATTTTAACTAAATTTCCATCTACTTTATACCTTTAATCAGCAAAACCTGTTTCATCTTACATTTAGTAACTACTAAAGAATATGTTAACCCATTGCGTACGGGTGTCATGACATACATGTCGGCAC
>NW_028234439.1:19023079-19035579 GCF_977035675.1 Penaeus japonicus
GTTTGTATATAGTGAAAAAGTACTATTTGATTGATAAGCCAATCATATATAAGGAAATGCTGATTTTGCTTATTATGCAAGCCTTTGAGAACTCAGGTTTTTGAGGTGATTGTCATATTGTGAAGATGTGTATGCTTGCTGTCGTGGTTCTAGTGTGGGATCATATGATTGGGATACAGGATATACAAATAACTTGGAAGTTATATTGATCAGTGATAGAAACTGGATGGAAAATAGTAATAGGTTAGTAGTTTTAGATTATATACGTACATAAAACCATACACACATATATAATGTATATATGGATATAAATATATATATATATATATATATATATATATATATATATATATATATATATATATATATATATATAGATATATTAATTATATATATATATATATATATTGTATATAAATTTATATATATATATTATATATTAAATATATATATATTATATATTATATTATATATATATATTATATTATATATATATATATGTATATGATATTATATATATATGCATATATATATATATATATATATATATATATATATATATATATATATATATAGATAGATGTATAGATATATATATATATATATATATATATATATATATATATATTTATATTTATTTTTTTTTTTATTTATATTTATATTTATATTTATATTTTTATTTCTATTCCAATTTATATTTATATTTATATTTATATTTTATATTTTATATTTTATATTTTATATTTTATATTTATATATTTATATATTTATATTTATATTTATATTTATATTTATATTTATATTTATATTTATATTTATATTTATATTTATATTTATATTTATATACACACACACACACACACACACACACACACATACACATATACACACATACACACACACACACACATACGCACACACACACGCGCGGGCGCACAAACATAATTATTGTACATGAATTTGTGCTAGCTATAATAAACTGACTTCCCATGTTCATAGACTATTAGAATGACCTCATGCTCACACTAAGATAATTCCCCAGGATGCAGTTACGGGTCTGCTTCCGGCAAGTAACCTCAACGACCATGCTTGGGTGCGCGACAACCTCTACTCCATCATGGCAGTGTGGGGGCTCTCCATGGCGTACAAGAAGAATGCAGACTTGGACGAAGACAGAGCCAAGACTTATGAGCTGGAGCAGGTAAGACGGGAGTGTCTTGTCTTTTTCATTACGTTCAGGTATTGTTTTCCGGCGGTTTTCGGACATGTTGATTGAGAGAGATGATCGATAAATCTTCTAAGCTGTATGGCAAGAGATCGATAGATGCGGGGCTTACCTTTCATCATTCCTCAGAGTTGCGTGAAGTTGATGCGCGGCCTCCTGAACTGCATGATGCAACAGTTGAGCAAGGTGGAGAAATTCAAGCACACGCAAGCTCCCATTGACTCCCTGCATGCCAAGTATTCCTCCAAGACGGGTCAGATTGTGGTCAAGGACAATGAGTGGGGTCACTTGCAGATCGATGCCACTTCGCTGTTCCTCCTGGTCCTGGCACAGATGACTGCATCAGGTATGGCTATTGGATATGGACTGTGAAAGGGAGTGTTTTGCTTGGTTGTATCGGGTAGGGAACTTGAATAAGGGAAATGTGATTTTGAGATAGAGATTTTATTGGCCTTTATCTCCCATTTATTATCATCGATTCTATATGAAGAAGTAAGTATATACGTTGAGTATGAAAATTGCAGGACAAGAACATGTACTTTTTCATCTTATGTTTTCAATTTTGCCATTTTTAATTTATCTTTTGAATGTGGTAGTTTCCTAGTAAGATTCTTTGTATGGATTGAAAGCAGGAAAACTGGAAAAAAAAATAAGCTAGAGAAACCATAGACATAGGAAAAATTCTAAGAGTTCCTTGACACGAAAGCTGGCAAGTGGTGAAAAATATCTGGTGTTTTATGTCATGCTGGCTGACAGTATGTGATTGTGCATTGGGGAAAGACAATTCAAGGTGTATTTGATATAGAGCAGAAGAGAATTTTTTATATGTTGTATTATAGATATTATAGAAGAAAGAACTCTTATTATTATTGATTATTACGTCACAAACTTTTTGCAGGTTTGCAGATTGTGTTCAACCTGGATGAAGTTAGCTTTATCCAGAACCTGGTCTTCTACATAGAGTCTGCATATTGCATTCCTGTAAGTCTTATGTGGAACTTTAATTTGATATAGATTCATTCACTCTCTTGTTGATGATTAACACTTTTGTTGATTGTTGCTTTAAGGAATTAAGGAACAACTATATACATTATTGTATCTCAAACCTGACACACCTCAAACCTATCACTGTCTATATTATATATCATTTGTAAAAACATTCAATACTTTAGTTACCTGAGACATGTATATAATCCATGTGAATCCCCTCTCATGGCAGGACTATGGGATCTGGGAGAGAGGAGACAAAACCAACCACGGTCTGCCGGAACTCAACGCTTCAAGTATTGGTCTCGCCAAGGCAGCCCTGGAGGCGATGAACGAATTGGATCTGTTTGGGGCAAGAGGTGGGCCAGCCAGCGTCATCCACGTGCTTGCCGATGAGGCCCAGAAGTGTCAGGCTGTGTTGCAGGTTCGTCAAGTCTCCTACCTGGGAAGGATGACAGTTGTTGTTATGTTATGTGAGGTCATTTCATTGCCTGCTGTCTCTATATAAGGAGGTGGTTCCAATGATGAGGAGTATTTGGGAGAAATGTTTGTTAAGCTCATGGCATGAATATGAAAAACAGGGAAGATTATACCAGAGACGAGAGAATAATGGCTATGATTTATTTCCATTTTAGCCGTGACTTAGTGAAAATAGATATTTTTTCACAGAAAAAAAACTGTTTTTACAAAGGTGGTCAAGATACTGTGTATAGTATTCTTGAATGAAAAAACTTCTTAATCAAACGTATCAATGTGAATGGCGTGATCTACATGCTGACCTATTCTAAAAGAAGTGTGCTTCTCTCAGTCCATGCTGCCACGTGAGAGTAACAGCAAGGAGGTGGACAGCAGCCTCCTGGCAGTCATCAGCTTCCCTTCCTTTGCCGTGGATGACCCGATGCTCATCAAGCTAACGAGGGACACCATCCAGGATAAGCTACAGGGACGCTATGGGTGCAAGAGGTTCCTCAGGGATGGCTACAAGACTGCCAAGGAGGTAGGCTTAGATGTAGCAGACTTTTCCTCTTTGAATAGAGGGGAAATAACTCCTCTTCCAAGTCACATTATGATGTGATATTGATGGATGTTCATATGTTTCGGAGTGTAATATTCACACAGTAGTTCGGTTCCTCAAGTCCCTAAAAACATCAATGATTTCAAATATTCATCAGGATCCCAGCAGACTCTATTATGAACCTTGGGAGCTGAAGAGGTTTGAGAAGATCGAATGCGAGTGGCCTCTCTTCTACTGCTATCTCATTCTAGACTATTGCTTCCAAAATGATAAAGAGGCAGTTAAGGAGTATGCAGAAATGCTGGAGGAGGTGAGTGTGTGAGAGACTCATTAATTTTTCTTAGGAATGTCTTATTTTCAGTCTATGATTGATTGATCTCTCAGGTTTTCATTTCAAATTAGAAATACTGTTTTATTTTTGATTGGTCAATGTCTATATTTAGTCCCTTTTTTCTTCTTCTTCCTTCCTTTATTCGTTTTAAAAATGAGTTTCTGTATCAACTATTCCTCTTCCCTCAGCTATTAGTAACCACCGAAGATGGCCTGAGACTTGTGCCTGAGATCTACACAGTCCCAGAGGAGAATGTGGAGCAGGAGTACAAGGAACCAGGTTCTCAGGATCGTGTGGCTGTTGGGAAGCTGCCCTTCATGTGGGCCCAGAGTCTCTTCATCATGGGGCGACTCCTGCAGGATGTGAGTAATAGCTCATGGTAGTGCAATGTTAGCATTATAGATTACAAGGAAGCATTATCTTGATTATTGTTATCTCTGTGTATAAGGCATGGCACACAAAAGAGTCAATTTTAGCTGACTATATACGTTGTTTGTGTCCATGAAAAAAGAAAAAAAATGGTTTTAGAGACAATTCTTTTTAAATGTAAAAATAGGAGCTTAGAAACTCAAAAAATATCTAAGCTCAAAAAGAACATTTTTTAGGCATAATTACAATTAGGATTGAGAATGATATTATCTCAGTCTTTAGTGCCAAAGTTTTTGTCTGCCTAGAACAATTATGCCATATTATGAAAGCACTCAGGCTCAATAACTTACTAAAGTCCACTGTATAAATCAAATAAAGAATATAGGAAATAGAGAGATATGTAACCATTGAAGAGAAACATTTATATGCAGAGACACAACAAAAAGTGATAACACTGATTTTTTTTTTCTAATTTGCTTTTTTTGTTTGTATTTATCACTCATGCTTCTGAGATAAAGTATAGATCATAACATAATGAAAGAGTATCACAGGATAAGCTTTTCAATTGATATAAAAATATCACACATTTAAGAAAGGGTGTTTAGTTTAGCCCCTGACACAAACATTCCTTCCGGTAGAACTTCTTGGCCTGTGGCGAGCTTGATCCCCTCAATCGTCGCCTGGGCTCGGAGAAGAAACCAGACGTGGTAGTGCAGGTGGTGGTTCTCGCGGAAGACTCGAGCATCCAGGCCAAACTACAGGCACTGGACATCCCCGTACAGACAATCAGCGAAGTCTCCCCCATTGAGGTCCAGCCGGCAAGAGTCTTGTCGAAGCTCTATGCTCATCTTGGTATGGGGTTTAGTTCATTTACATTTTATTTTCATTTCATTTATCTTTGGAAACTTATTGAAAAAGATTGAAAAGTCTGTGTGAGTATAGATAGATAAATGTTGGACCCATTACAGGTCGGAACCAGAAGCTAGGTCTTTCTGGACGTCAGAGTCGTGATGTTGGTATCCTCTCTACGAGCAAGTTGTATTCCCTTCAGGATCGAATATTTGCCTTTACTCCCCAGGTTAGTCAATATACAAAATCTTTTATCTTTACTTTTCTTACTTTGAATGTCTTGAGAATTATATATTTATATTGTTACAATATATTGACAAGAAGAACCACAAATTTGGCATAGCATATGATAGGTTACTTTTCAGATTGTTAAAGCTTGCAAATAAATGCCTATAATCCGTGTTTGTAGTTGATTTTTGAATGAGATTTCTCCTGTGATATATACACCAAAATATGATCACATGTTTGTATTTTCTCTTTTACAGGATTATGTGTTTAGGGGAATGTATATGTCAATAATCTGAATAATATTTTCCATTCTGCAGTGTCAGTGATTCTTTGGTGCAGCTGACTTTGCAGTTGAAACTTTTGTCTTGCATTCTTTGACCTCCAGAGCATTTGAACTGGACACTCTAACCTGCCGTCTATTTCAGTTCGTAGATCGACAGCGATTCTTCATTGCCTCCGATTTGGACCTTCTTTTAGACATTTTCAAAACTGAACTCAACTTCTTGCAATATACGTGGAAGCACATGTTGGGGCGTCCCATTGTCACGCTGGAGATCAATCAAAGCTTCCTAGGTAACGGTTCAGGTTCATCAAAGACACCCAGTACCATCCCCAAGCTTGCATAGAGAGAGAGAGAGAATTGGCCAGTCCCTGCCAACCCCTTCTAACAAAACCTCCCCGAGTTGACGGGCCTAATTCCAGTAGCGGTGTCCAAGCGGCCTTGCTCTCGTAGTCGGTCGTTGTCTCAGTCCAAGTGATGCTCTCCTAGCACTCTCAATACAGGGTTCTCTCCTTGATGCAAACTATGATGATAACTGTTTTGTTGTTATCATACTTTAAGGTTTGGTATTCAAGGAGGGGTAATACAGAATAGGAGATTATCATTGAGATGTTGATGTTGTGCTTGTCAGTAGGTTTGAGGAAGTATGTAGTGAAGCCATCTTCCGAGAATAGGGTAGGCATGTCTTTGGTTAACTGTTTCTTTTGCCTTAGAAGTATATAAAGTTTGCATGTATATGCTTGTTAAGGTTTCCCATTCTTACATATTTGATCAGATAGTTAAGCAGTCAATTACTCACACTAGATAAAAGATGTTCTCCATTTTTATTCATCATCATGAATAAGAGTCACAGGAAATGTTATGTCATCACAGTCAAATGTTTTTGTTTTATTTCTGTAGAAAGCAGATATTAAGTTTGGTAAGTTGAGATACTCATAAAAATCATAATGTTTTGGAAGAAGTCTTTACACATGAAAAAATACTATGTTTATTAATGAAAAGTTAGAGGGGAAAGATCAACATAAGGGCCTTTTTTGTCCAAGATATTGTTTCATAGATGAGTTAACTCAGTGGTAATAGGGAAGATATTGATTAATATATTTTTTGTCATTAGATTTTAAATATTTAGGCTCTGTAAATTGTTGATTGATAAAGACTGATGCATAAATGTTGCAAGAAAATAGCCAGTTATATGGAAGTGATTTTTTGGGTTTCCTTCAAGAGAAATCCATAATAAAGGAACTCCATGTGTAGAACCCTAAATTACTTCTTTCAATATGATTATATTGCAGTCATAGAATACATTCCGACATTTCTAGAATCTGTTTTATGGCAAGAAAAAAGTGATATAGTACAGGCTTGAGCTTCTTCACTTATTGTCTGTGCTTATCTGTAGCTTACATACTAAGTAAATCAGAAATTGATTTTATATGACCTGTGATTTCATGTGATCTATGGTGTCTTGCCCCTTTTTTTTTGCTGATTCTAGTCATCAGTTTGTACTTAAAAAGAAGAAATTGTGTGTGTGTGTGAGAGAGAGAGAGAGAGAGAGAGAGAGAGAGAGAGAGAGAGAGAGAGAGAGAGAGAGAGAGAGAGAGAGAGAGAGAGAGAGAGAGAGAGAGAGAGAGAGAGAGAGATGAGCTGATATTAAATAGATGAAGATGCCCATTCACTTAATGAAATTTGACAAAGTGAGTCCTCTTTTTGGATGAGCTGAGGTACATTTTGTAATCTTTGGCAATGCGAGTAATGAGATTAGGAAACAGGGTTTGAATCTTTATCATATATCTGAACACAGAGCTTAGACAACTTTGCAATCTTACTTTTACGGAATCATGTCCTGGTTTTGATCGGCTTATGAGCACAATAGGGTTAGAGATAAATTTTCAGAATGTACTCTTTAAATGTTCAAAAGTCTACATCACTGCTTGATTTGGTGTGAAAAGGGATTAATGGAAAATGCCTGAGGGAAGGGTGTTGTGTTCTTTCAGTCACACAGTTTTTTTCCTTTTGTGTTGGTACAATCTTTTATTTATTTATTTATTTATTTATTTTTATTTTTTTCAATATTCTTGTTCTTTTTTTCAATGTGTTGCTTTTTACATAATGTTATTAATATGTATGATTATTTTTTTATCGTGATCTCCTCTTCATTTTGGTTTCATTTTGCTCTTATTTGTGTCAAGTGGGAAGGTAAGAAAATGTCTTCTTCTTTTTTTCTCTCTCTCTTTCTCCTTTCACAAAAAAAGAAAAAAGAAAAAAAAAGAGGCATTTGAATTATGAAAATGAATATGCTTTCCACCAACACCTTTTTCTAGTACTTCGATTATGATGAGAGTTACCTGTCCAATGACGTGGACCTGGGGATGTACTGCTATGCAGCCGCACTGGATTATTTGCGATCCACTTGGAAAGACATTGGCCGGCCGACAGTTTGTTTTACAATGAGGACTGGCTACTTAGATGGTATGTCCCTCATAGGACTGTGAGTGTGAGAGCGAGTGTGAGTGGGAGTGGGAGGGTGAGTGTGAGTGTGAGTGTGAGTGTGAGTATGAGTGTGAGTGAGTGTGAGAGTGAGGATGAGGATGAGAATGTGAGTAAGAGTGAGAGTGTGACTGTGAGTGAGAATGAGAGTAAGAGTAAGAGAGAGTGTGAGTATGAGATGGAGAATGAGAATGAGTATAAGAGTGACAGAGTGTAAGTGAAAATGAGAAGAAGAGTAAGTGTGAGTGAGAATGAGAAGAAGAGTAAGTGTGAATGAGAATGAGAATGATAATGAGAATAAGAGTGAGAGAAAAAGAGAAAGAGAGAGGGAGAGATTGATAGGATAGCTTTATATATGAGTAAGTATCCGCTCAGGGAAAGAAGGAGAAAACAACTTACTTATGAATAGGTTTGCAAAATGCTGCTACACTGTCAAGATTTGTGATTATTCATTATGTATTTTCATGTTTGTGTTTATATATATTTATACACATCATTTTGTGAATGTCTTTGAATTTTTTGTTGTAGTGACTAGTGAAAACTATTGATTAGTATAAATGCCAGGAATCAAAGATTAGAATTTGTACTGGTGTGTAGGACTGGTTTCTTTTTTTTTATATTAGACATTTTTATGTATTTATTTTTGAATTGCTGTATGTAGAGAATTGGTTCCAGACTAGAGCTTAAGCTTTGTGTTAGTTTGTCTTAGTACTTAAAATGTGTACTTCGGTCCCTGCCGTAACAGTAAGCTTACTTGGGATGTTATTGCAACACGTAGTAAGGAGGAGCAGCTTTAGTCAGCAGTCCTAATGCATCTCTAAAATCCTCCCCTGCAGTTGATGTAATATTACATTCCTCTAGGCAAGGGCAATTGAAGGAATGTTATTATCATCATTATGATTACGTTTGTTATTATTATCATTATTATTATTATTATTATTATGATCATTATTATCTTTTTTGTTGTATTTAGGAAGGAAGTAGATTACTCGAGAGCATGTTTAGGTACTCAAGCACTGTTTGGCTTCCCTTACCTCTAGCAAGCTATCTTCGCTTAATGCTTGAGGACTGTGTTCATGTGTTTGTTGACTGCGATGAGTAAAAATGTAAAACAAATTGTGAACTTGGATCTTTTGTCGTCAGCCATAGTCTCCTGTAACTTCACCTCCTGGCAACATTTTCATTCTTTCTTTACCATAGTGATTATTGTAGTTATTGAAAATATGTTCACAAGTGAGTGTTGCATTATACCCTCTAGCCTACCGTGGATGAGTTAAAGATTCTCCGACAGTATGTTTTTCAAGCTTTAGTCTTGTGCTGTTGAGCGGCTGCTAGAAAGGAGCTCTGGGCCCCATTTGCTTGCATGGGGAGACAAGGGCAGCTCTTGTTCTCAGTCTCTGCTTATTTGTTACTCATTATCTTAGATGTATTATTGTTTTCAGGTCCTTTCTCCTTTCAGCTACAAACTTCTTACTAGTAATACTGGTTTGTGTTCATCTTAAGTGAGCCATTAATCTAACTTTAAATCATTTTACAGTTTGCTTTGGTTTGAGGTGGATGAGGAGCCACATGTTTTGATCAAGAATTGATATTGTTAATTTGATTGAATCTCTATGTGTGGAATCTGGATTTGAAAATAGTGAGAGTATGTTGTCATTTGGATGTTGTTGTACCAGCAGCTATTCCAGAAATTAGTATCAAAAAGAGTTTTATTTTTGTTAGTATCCCATTTTATGATTGAAGAGAATGGCAAAAGTGATCATGTTGATTTGTATTTACCTACTGGTTTATATATGAGCTTGTTCTAACTGTTTTTTTATTACTGATACAGCTGAATAAGAGTTATGGCTTTGATTAATCCATATATTTGTGATTTAACATCTTATGTGAATAACCACAACCATTTTTGAATGATAGGAAAATAATCAGTTTGGTTGGAACTTGACTGAATGTTTACCAGGAGAGTATTAGATTTCAAGGCAAATGGTCTCATGTCAAAATCTCATTTGATTTTCAGATGAATTCCACTTTATCTTTTTAGTTATCTTGTACATTATTAGTGTTGGTCTAATGATCAAATTTCCTTCTTTTTTTTTTTAAATCCAAATTCCTACTTTAATGCTATGTATGCATGCTTTTTTATGTTTGGTATTTAGTGATAGAAAAGGAACGGAACAAACCAATCGTACCTCCCTGAGAGAAGTCATTGCGATATCTCCGTAGAATAAATGTGAGACCATTTGTCGTTGTAGAGTGTGGACACGGAAGAGTGGTACGCCATGCATGATATAAACCTGCTGTGCTATTACCTGAAGTCACATGTTGCCTTCCTGAAAGAGACTTGGTTCAGCTCCATGCTTGGCCGACCTACTATTACCTACCTTGTCCAGTCTTTCATGCTAGGTAAGCTGCTCCTTCTGCTTGCAACGAAAGCTGAATTGCACTTCTTTCGTTTGTTTGTTTGTTAGATCAATTTGGGTTATTTTCTTTGGGAGTTTGCTCTCATGTCTGATTGCTTGTAACCAGAAAAAAATATAGTTAAACTGATGAATATGTTTTTTTCATTTGATAGTCTTTCAGAACTAAATTTTACCATCTTGAATTAGACCTTATTATTGGAAAATTGATTATTATCATGATTGCAGGGATTTTTTGTTAATTGTCAAGGAGTTTGTCTGAAACTTTTCAAATTTTAATATTTGTTATTCTCATAATTTTTGCTTGATTTAGTATACTTAGTAAGTGTCTGTGTATTATGGTAACCCATAAAGAACGAAATTAACCATTTTTGGTTCGCATTCGTATGTGCAGAAGGGACAAAATACAGCAAAAGTTGTCCATAAAAAATAAGTGTCAAGATGATCCTTATCAAATATTATTTGAACTGAAAGAATTGTGAGTCAATGTACACCTTTTTTTCCCCTCCCTGTCCTGTGGGCACGGCAATGTCAAATAACTGATTTCCTTTTGGGGTTCAAATTTAGATGTTGTTTCTGCTTCTTGCTTTGATGTGTCAGCTGAGAGCCTGTGAATATTATTTATTATGTTTTGGAAGTCATTTCAATTTAGATGTGAGTTTGATCTTTAACTTAGTGATTGATTGATTTTGAGAGGTGGTAGAAGATTAGGAAACAAAGTACTTTAGTTTTTTTTATTATATTTTGTTTTATTGTTATCATTATGATATATATATTTCTTTTCTTTTTTTTTAATTATCATTATCATATATATTTTTTATTTGTTAAGATTAAAGATCTAAGATCTGGTTGAGGGAGGTTTATGTACACATCAACAAGCTTGCACTCATAGGCCTACATACACATGCACACACATATATGCATTTAATCATATCCATACTCATACACACATGCACACACACAGCTCTCCCTTTCTCTCCCTCTCCCTCTCTTCTTCCATCTCCCTCTCTTTTCACTCTCTCCCACTCCTTCTCTCCTCTCTTTTGCTTCCTCTCCCTTTCTCCCTCTCCCTTTCTCCCTCCCTCTCCCTCTCTTCTTTCCTCTCCCTCTCCTCTCACTCTCCGTCTCCTCTCACTCTCCCCTTCTCCTTCTCTCCTCTCTTTTGCTTCCTCTCCCTTTCTCCCTCCCTGTCCCTCTCTTCTTCCCTCTCCCTCTCTTCTTCCCTCTCCCTCTCCTCTTACTCTCCCTCTCCTCTTACTCTCCCCCTCTCCTTCTCTCCTCTCTTTTGCTTCCTCTCCCTTTCTCCCTTTCTCTCTATCTCTCTTTCAGACATATGTAAAATCACACACATATAGATGTAGATATGTATATATGTAAGTATGTATTTATTTATAAATACATTTATATGTAACACAAGTAATTCTGTACATATGTATTTTGTAAATATGTGAATATATATAGGGGATATATATATATATATTTATATATATATATATATATGTATATATATATATATATATATATATATATATATATATATGTATGTATATATATATATATATATATTAGTTAGTCCCAAAATATAACATCATATTTGTCAACTAGGTAAATCTTATTTGAGTTGATTATAGCATGTTATGTGTATTTTATTTATTTTTGGTTTAAAAGAAACAATTTAACCTCATATTAATTATTATTCTGACTTTGCGCACAGAGGATGGCAAGATCCCGATGGCTATGGTGTCGACCCTAAAGAAGATCAAGAGTGGATACATCAATGGAACCAGGTGAAGATATTTCGTCTGACGAGAAGACAAGTTTAGAGGATGACAGTGATGTTATAACAGGGATATTGTATGATATATGTATTATATGTATAACAGGGATATTGTATGATATATATATTATATGTTTAACCCACTCACGATGGGGGCATTCTAGCCTTGAATGTCACAATGCCAGGGCTTTCGAACGCTTAGGCCTAAATCAATTAAATGGCTGGCACAATACTGTGCCGCCCGGCCACTGGGCTTTTGAATGAGCGGTACAGTACTGTACCACCCGTCCAGAGAGGGTTAAGTTAGGAATTCAAGTTTTAGTGAATCCTAGTTGCATAGATGATTAGAAAGGATTTAAAGCGGTACTTCTTAACAGAGATACATCTAAAGATTTTCATCTATTTATTCAGTAAATTAGGGAAGAAATTTGCCAACGGAAAGAATATTGGGGAGTGCCCCTGCTTCTCAATATAAAGAAATGATTAAGTTTATTGTAAGATGTAGAGGGTTATTTAAATTTTGACTGTTTGGTAGATA
>NW_028234439.1:19048079-19063079 GCF_977035675.1 Penaeus japonicus
TAAATATTTTATATATATATATATATATTATTATATATAAATATATATGTATAAATCTTATTATATATATATATATATATATATATATATATATCAATATAATATGTATATTTATATATATTTAAAATGAATAACACAATATCTATAGATGAATATATACTATAAATCTGATCAATTATTATATATTAATATATCTATGATTTATATATTATATATATATATATATAGCTTATATACTATATGTATATATACAAATGTATATAATATATATCTATATTTAAATATATAAAAAATATATATATTATAAACTATATCCTATAATAACACTTAAATAATACTCACTATCTATATCGCTAATTATATATAACTATCAAATAAACAATATAGTTTATATTAAATATATATATATATATATATTATGATATATATATATATATATATATATAAACATCTGAATATATAATAAATATATATCTATATTTATATATATATTATATATATATATCAACATTATGTAATATATAATATATATATATATATATATAATATATATATAATATATAATATTTTTACTTAAAATATTTATATACAATATATATTAATATTTATAAATATATAATATATATATATTTTAAATATATATAACATATATATATAATGAATTAAAATAATTATAATAAATATATCTATATATATGAATCATAAAATACATTATATATATATATAATATATATATATATCTATATTTATATATATATATATATATATATATAAAAATATATATATAATATATAAATAAATAATACTTTATCTATATATATTATATATATATATGTTATATATATATTTATAATATTAATATGAAAATATTTAATAATATATATATCTATATATATATAATCAAAAACTCAATAATCTATATACAGAATTTAAATTTATATTTATAAAAATATATATAATTATATATATATATATATATATATAATTTATTATTATATTTATATATATATATAAATATAAATATATATATATATCTATATATTATATATATATATTATTATTTTATATGTAGATATATAATTGTATATAATATTTGTATTTATATATATATATACAATATATATCTATAAATATTGATATTAGATATATACTGCTGATGAATTCTGAATTTAGATGTGCAACCAAGGAAATATAACAAAGTACTTAGGTTGAAATATTACAGTTGACACGCGATGTCTGATGCAAAAGTCGCTGGACAAGGTTCTATAGTATTAAATGTTAGATATAAATATAAGAACCAAATAAGATTGTATAGTAATACAAATGTATATCGTTTTTATTTTGATATGATTTGACGTAATCATCAAATTTTTGCTAGCTTTTTTTATCGATAGGAATCATACATAATTTAGTCTTAAATTAAACTTTTTTTTTGTAATTTTTTTATTTTAATTATTTTAATTATTACTGCTAATTAGTGTGTTTTTATTTTTTTTCATCTGCTAATCATTGTGAATTTTCTTGATATTGTCAAACGTACTAAAGTGTGATCAGAAAACTAGAGGATAAATTAACATTGCTCTTCTCCTAAATACAAACCCTTACATAGTATCATTTTTGTGCGGGAAAAAAGCCCAGGGGGGGCGGGGCGGATGAAATGACGTGGAGGTTCTTCTTGTTCATTGCCTCCAGGAAGAGGTTTTGATATTCTGAAATGAAATGGATAAGAAATGAAGTAGTAGGGTATGTGGATGGAGGAAATGACAAAATGACTATAGGATTAAAATTACTTTGTTTTGTGATTCTTGTAGGATATAGTATAAAAGCGAATTGAATTGGTTATTTGTAAATATATTAACGAATGATACTAAATAGTGTAGTTATGATTAACTGTTAACGACGGAGAGTTTTGGTAACTGGTCGAAAGCTGGGATATTGCAAATGTTGCGCCAAGCCTTGGGCTATTCCTCCCTGGCGTGGCAAGTGTAATGCGCAATGGATGGGCAGAATGATAGCACGACAAAAAATTATGGCGGTGATGGCTGCCACAACATTAATGTTATATCTTGATCATGTGTTAATGGGTTAACAGTTGTAGGAGTTACGTTGACTAGTGAAGTTTTTCATTATGATTGATGCCAGAAATTTTAAGGGATGTTTGTAGTTCGGTAGTTGTTAGAGGAAATATTTGTTTGGTTGACACTAAAACGTTTAAATTTTTTGGGGAGTGGTTTAAGCGAGGCTTAATAATGGAGAAGTGTAGACAAAATCAAAATTATGTGGTAAACTTTTTTACCAGTTGGTAACAATATTATTTCCAGGAAGGTTTATGATGCTTGTCTGTTGCAAAGAATCTTAAACAGGCTTCTCCCTATTATAGGCTTTAACTCCTTTGTTATCCTCTTCTCTCCTTCAGCTGTTCTTCCAGCTTGGTTTGCTGTCTCTTTGTCTAATCCGTTTGGCAAGGGTGTTCCTCGTTAGCAATGGGGCCAGCACACTTGAAAACTTGACTCTGTGATTGTGGATGCTTTATCTTGATCTTCTCGTTATAGCTATGAAATCATAAAGACAGCGGTTGTCTCCTAATGTTAACTGGTGATAGGGCTCAACACACACACCAGTACTGGAGGTATTTAACTTTACCTTGCAGAATCTGTGAATAAGGGTCGATGAGAGTCTCGATATCCACAGGACTGAACTTCGTGTCTCAAAAGTTTTGATTCTCTTCCTTGTTGAGAAGAAACTTCTAGACAGAAACAAGGTTGGGTTCAGCAGTTTAAAAAAGAGGAATATTCTCTTTGCATTACTGGCCTTGTATTACCTTTGCTGAACCCTGGTCATCTATACAGTACAGGTTCCTGTTGTTTCTGACCTCAGATTGTTTTCCTTTTGAAGAAAGAGAAAAGACGCGGAAATAGAAGGGAGGTGTGGTTAATGAAGAGCGAGGAATATTGATTGTTTATTGTGATGCAGTATCATCCTGAGAAGCTAGAAGCTGGAATCTCTCACATGGCTTTGATGCTTAAACACTTCGGAAAGGGGACTGTGCAGAGCGTTGGATGATGAAGAGGCCTCAGCTGAATTTAATGATGTGACATCCATTTTTGCCATTCCAGCGAAACTGTTCCTTCGTGATAAGAAGATCCGGAACTAGATCATATTTATACTACTACGGTGAAGGTACGAACCGATCGCAACACCACCAATCGCAGCTTCTTGTGCCAGGCTTATCATTCTGGTCATGTTATCTAGTAAAGCCATTTCTCATGGTAGAGTTATTTAAGACATTTTTGTTTCATCCCCCAAAATATTCAATTTTGTAAATCGCAATCTATTCGGGAATCATATTTATCACAATAGATTTTCATTAAAGATTCTTTAGTATTGAGACAAAAATACCATAATATGTCTAATCGATATAATAGGAAAAGACATAAAGAAGAAAGAAGTCAAAGTTGACTGAGTATATTCAGTCTACTCATAATGCATATCCAAATGTAATAAACCCACACTATATGAATGGTATTAGAAGATGAATACAGAGACTTTCAGAACATTGGGTATGTATGGATTGCTTCGGAATTTTAGTTTAAGACTGATCAGCACGCGATATAACGGAGATTTAGCTATTAAAACATTCAATTAAGCCTCTGATATATCTGAAATTTCAGCTTCTTATTACGTTTGGCTCCTCCATTTCTATTCTATTATCATTCAACGAAGATGTATAGTAGTAATCACACATTTAAAGGAAAGGCTTTTACGTCAACATAAGGACACAGAATGATAGTGATGGTGAAGCAGAGCTGTTATACGGAGACAAAGCACGCACCAGGTATCGGTTTGAGTGTGTATACGGCATTTTACGATTTTATCCTAGTTAGATATGTTATGCAAGGTCTCTACTAAACCAATGTTACTTTACTAGTTCAGTATTAATTTAGAGTCCTCCCTGTTACTTTATGTCTTCTTCTGGCCATCTCTAGTGAAAATCTCCATTCAGGTACATATCGATGGTAAGGATTGCCTCCTACCTCCTTACATGGTTGTTCATGTCTTTTTTTTTACTCGTTAAAGATAAGGTCCATCAGTTTATAGTTCGTTAACAGTCTCCATAAGTCTGAAGAAGCTGTATGCCTGAAACGTATCACAGTGATCTCGCCTCATTTTTTTCACAAAAGCAGTCAAAAAGATCCTCAAAGGGGATCTGGCAGAATCAGGATCTTTAGCTGATTCCTTTGTGGGCATCAGAGGGTTGGGTAGTATGATAATATATTAAAATATATATATATAGATATAGCGAATATATAATAATATATATATATAATATCTCAGTATATACACTATATAAATATATATATATATATATATCTTATATATATATATAACCTATTATATATATAATATATATATACTGTATATATATATAATAGAATTATATATTATATATATAATATGTATACTATATAATTAATTTATATATCAGATAGATAGAGATAGCTAAGATAGAGTAGATATACCTATACTGCGATATGTATATTGTAATATATATGTTCTTATATAATCTACATTATATATATATATATTGTATATATAATATTATATAACTATATATATATATAATATAATAATATATTATAATATATATATATATAAATATATATATATATTATATAATAAAATAATATATTACATATATAGAAAATATATATATTATATAGTATATATATATATATATATATATATATTATATATATATATATATATATATATATATATATCTATATATATATATATATATAAATTAGGTTAATGTACATATTCATCTATACATATATATATATATATATATATATATATCTTATTATATATATATATATATATATAAATATATATATATAATATATAAATATGTATATGAAATATAACATACTATATATATATAATAATATATATATAAAGATATATATATATATATATAAATATTTATATATATATATATAAGGATATATATGTATATATATTATAAGTATATACATATATATACATATATAATTTTATATATATAGTATATATATATATATATATGGATATATATGGATATATATATAATTATATATATAAATATATATATATATACATATGTATATAATGGATATGGATATATATATGAATATATATACATATATATAATTATAAATATAAATATATATATATAATATTATAATATATTATATAGTATATTAAATAGTATATATTTGTTTATATATATTACAGTTATATATATACATATATATATACATATATATAATATCTAATATATATATATATATATATATATGAAATATATATATATATATAATTTATATATGTATATAATAAATATATATATATATATATATATATATATATAACGCATTATTATACGCTACATATATATATACTATATATATATATATTTAAATATATATTGTCTATATATATAATATATATTATATAATATATAATATATATGTTATTTTTGATATATATATATATTTGTTATAATAAAATATATATATATATATATATATATAATATATATATATATATATATAAATATAAATATATAAATTTATATATATCACAAATATATCAGATATATATACATGATATATATATAAATTATATATTAATATAACAATACATATAATTACATACATACATAATATTATATATTGATATAACAATATAATATATATATATATATATATATATAATATATATAAAGAATATGGTTTTGTGTGTGTGTGTGTATGTATGTATGGATATGTAGATGTCGTATGTATTTAGTATGTATGTGTGTGTGTGTGTGTTGTGTGTGTGTGTGTGTGTGTGTGTGAGTGTGTGTGTGTGTGTGTGTGTGTGTGTTTGTGTGGCTGTGTTGAGATGCATGCACATGCCATGCGAGTGCATGCAGTATGTATGTATATATGTGTATATGTGTAAATTAAAAATTATGATATAACATATATATATATATATATATATATATATAGATATTATATATATATATATTTATATATATATATATACATATAGTTATATATATTTAATATAGTATATCACTTATGAGTGTACATGTATGCATATATATATTGATATATATAATAATATATATATATATACTAATATATATATCTATATATATATATATATATGTATATATACATATATATATACATATATATATTTTAAATATATAATAATATAATATATATAAATATAATATATTATATGATATATATATATAGAAATATATATATACATATATACCATACATATATCATACATTATATAATGTAATATATATATAATATATATATGAATATATATATAAGTGTATATATATACAATATATATATATATATATAGTATATATATTTATGTATATACTATATATATATATTATATATATCTCGTGAATGAAATATATATAAATATATTATATATATATATATATATATATATATATATATATCTTATATATATATATATGATATATATATATATATATATATATAAGAATATATCATATATATATATATATATTATATCGTATATAAGTATATATATATATAATATATGATTTATATATAATGTATATATGTAATACGTTGATGTGTGTGTGTGTGTGTGATGTGTGTGTGTGTGTGTGTGTGTGTTTAAGATATATATATATATATATATTACTATATATATATATATATATATATATATATATATATACTATATATATATTTATATATATGTATATATGTATACGTGTGTGTGTGTGTGTGTGTGTGTGTGTGTGTGTGTGTGTGTGTGTGTGTGTGTGTGTGTGTGTGTGTGTGTGTGTGTGTGAATGACAAAAAAAAAACATTTTTGAGGGTTTTGAAAAGGCATACTTTGAAACAATGCAGTATGCCAAATTGAAGGAAGTAGCATTAGCACCCTCGTTGCACAGTCTCTCTGAATAGGATAAGCAACATCCTATATTCCTGTGTCAAAGAATGTGCCCAGAGGAACTTAAAATATATATATAATGCTTGCCCTCCCAAAACATTTTTTTTTTTCTTCTTCTTCTTCTTCTTTTTGACTGTTATTCTGAAAACACTGGACTGATAGAAAGAAAGAGCTGTGACCATATGTCAAAGTAGGTATAAGAGGGTTAGGAGCAAAGATCATTGCTCTCAAAAAGAGGAAAGAAAAATTGCAGATCGATGAAGGTCAACAAATTTTCAAGAATTCATGCACGTGGCTTCATGAATTCCTAGTCTGTTGTCTATGCTAATTTGAAGATGATACCTGCCAGGATTCATGTGACTTGCTCTGCAAACTGCTGCAAAATTGCAAAAAGTTTTTTTTGTCATAATGCCATAAAAAAAAGTTATCTTCACTTATCTTTATTTTTGTTAGAAATAAAACAAACATTACCCTTGTTTTGAATCTATTACAGATTTATGCAATGTCATGTTTCTTGAAAGAGAATGGAGGAAAATGTGTAATAAGAATTGGTCCAGAAAAGCCAACAGCTGTAGAAACAATGCTACATACAGCATTTGGGAACAGAATGCACAATATGCTATTAGTTGAGAGGGGGTTATTTTACAAAGCTGGCAGCAAGACAACTTCATGGGGAGGCCAAGGACTGTAAGATCAACATCTCTGTCTTCTTATTTTTCTTCTACTTTTTCTTCATCTTCTCATACTTTTTCTTTTTCTATTTCTTCTTCATTTTCTTCTTCTTTCTCTTCTTAGTTTGTCAAGGTGGCCTTATAAGAAAGAAAGAAAAAAAATCCATCCTATTTGAGATGAGTCAATGGATTCACTCACATCCTTGCAATAGAATGAAATATATTGGTCTCGGAAGGTCCTGCGATTTCACTGGCAGAGGATTAACACTTGGAGTGGAATGATCTTGTTTTTCTTTTTAATTATTTCCTTTTTTTTCATGAGTTCTTCTTTATTTAGTTGTTTTATTATGTAACACTGTATTAGAGAAAACTTTAGATTCATCTTTGTTAGATAAAATGTTACCTAATGAGGTGATGTAAAGAAAAAAAAAAAACATTCATTTGCACTTCACTGTATTCATAGAGGAATTGGTTTCTATCCATAGTGAACATTTTCATAGTGTAGTTTTTTACTCTAGACACAAGTCAGAAGGATACAGCTAAATGTTATAGCTTTTAGATCAAGTTTCTACTTATAAAGCTGTGGAATCATGGTCATAATATTGTTTTAGATTTTAGATTATTAGATAGACAATATATGTAACACTTTTTGATAATTTCTTTATGACTGGCAATTCAACATACATGGTTTACAGGGAAAGATATCTAGTGAATATACAGGTTATAAGAACTACGTGATATATATATATATCTCTGGTCACCAAACACTGTATGATATTTTATATATTAAGTTTTAAAGATAATTTGTTTGATTTTACAGAAATAGTATAACATTTGATTCTTTCTCCTCCAAAGCGTATGGGACTACACTGGGACTGACACTAGGTATTCAATGTCTTGGTTCTTCTTACACTTCTGTGTTAAGAGAGCATTGTACAGATATGTTCTTTGGGAGATTTGTTTGGAACAGCCAATATGTGTTCTGCTTTAATACTGTCCTATTCTTTGTCATGCTTCATAAAGGTTCCAAGAAAGGTATGGATTCAAGGGTGAGGAAAGGTATATATATCAAGGAGACTATACGTTGAACCCAGATATGTAGAGTTAAATCTGCTTGTTTAGATTCAGTTTAGATTAGAGAGATACGAGTATTTATATTCCACACCCTGTAGTTGTTACTAAAGTTAGTAGCAAAAATCTTCAACAGAAAAATGCAATTTCGCTGGGATTCCAAACAAAACCCCCAAATTACTCTTGGGTTTAACTAAACCTGACCAGTGTTGATATGATGAGATGAGGATGTAATCCATCCTTGTATTAGCAATGATAGTAGCAGTAATACACTTTAATTTTTGCATAGTGAGTGAGCTTCCCATCCAAGCCTGACGGAGTGTTTTGTCCTTGTAGATGCTTGGATGAAGTTATACCCCAGACCGGTCTTAGAGTAGAAGTAGATAACTCACTGCTGTAGGTTAAAGAAAGGCTTTTGCTTTATAACATGCATTTAACAGATAAAGCTGGAAATATATTGTCCTGTGTTCATCATTGTGTGGGTTTTGCGAATTTGAAAAAAAAATGTTTTGTTAATATGCAGATTTAGTAAGGAGAAAAGTTTGATCCAGAAATTATGTTTAATGACTTCTGAAGTAATGATCATCATAGTTCTAACTCTAGTCAGCTTTATACATGTTCATATTTCTTCTCCTTTTCCCAGGGACATCACAAAAAATCACAAGATATTCTAATGTGTCCTTGTATCTTCATTCCCTTTTGATATAGATATTTGATATTTTAGTTTTAATTCATTTGACTTAGAAATATCATGATAGTTAAGAAAAAACATTACTTATTGATATATCAAAATGAAGGTTTTGGGTTTTATTTTCTTTATAGTTTGTGTCTATGTGGATCTGATGTGTTGCAGTAGAGCATTAAGAATGAAAAGAAATTAGTTGCATTTCATGTGTTCTCTTTCGTTAGTCGTGGTCTTGAACAAACAGTAAACTAAAAATGAATGTGTCTTGAATTGAAATGTTGTCTTATTGTGAAAAAAAAATAAGGTTATGAATATTGAAGATTTGCCTTTACAGCATCTATGTTTGGTGGACTTTTCCATTGTTGTGTACTGACTGTAATTCAGTGTTACGGTGGTTGAGTGGAAGTCTGTTTTATGTTGTGAAATAGAATTAAGAGGCTGTTTATTAGCAGGGAGTTTGCGTAAGTAACAACCAACATATCCCAATTACTAACCAAATGTAGCATAAGAATAACATTAGTGTAAATAAGTTCTTTAAAACTTGAGTTAATTAATTCCAATAAATCATACATTTTTCGAATCCTGCAATGTACCAAATGTCGTCTCATGTTCTGAGACGATAAGTATTGCATGGTGGACAAAAGAGAAAGTGAAGAAGACTATGAACAGTTCTTAAGTCCAATCCTTAATTAAAAGGAAGATTATCTTTGACATATTCCAGCATATTTTCATTTGTTAGAGGCCTTCCTGGTCTTCCGTGAAAAGATTTCAATATGATTTTTTTATGGTCACATTATTGTTTTAATTAAAAAGCCATGATACTGGGAAATTAAACCTATTATGTCTTGATAAAAAAAAAGGAGTGTTTCACTGACATTTTTAAAATTATATATTTGTGATTTACATTCTTTTCCAAGAATAGCAATAGATACAATCAAACATATTAGAATGAATCAGTACATGACTTTTTTATAGATAAGACTTTGTAAATGCCCAAAGCACAAAGAAGGATGACAGAACTTGATACTGCATAGGTAAAGAAAAATAAGGATATTAAAACTGCACAATGGATGAAAAAAAAAATGGCATGCAGAATTTGGCTAAGAACTGTTCAGAGTCGTAGATTTTTGTCCGATGGGGAAAATGTCACAAGAGAAGGAATTGGACTAGGATAGGCTGCTGTGTTTTGCATTTGTATATTCCTCATTATTTTTGGATTGGTTCTTTGTTTATTCATCTGTGTATTGTGTTATTTGTTTTTGTTTTTTACTTGTTTATTCTTATTGTGGTATTATATTTCTTATGTTTTTTGTTTTCTTTTAAGTTTTGCTTTGCTTTAGGTAATTCTCAGAAGATAAGAGTTACATTTTGTAATAATTTTGCTCTGTTTTGCTATTTGGACTCTTTGGCAAAACCATGCAGCTTTGCTAGAGAAATAAATTCAGAACATTAATTTTTTTTTAAATATGATAAAATAAAAAGATAAAAAGCTCAGAAAATGAAGCCATTTCCTTTTGCTAATCTGCCTCCATTGCAACTCCGATAGAAGTTCCGTCGCAAGGATCATCCCGCCGAGAGTCAGCTGTAGCCTCCCCCACGGGCGAGCAGGGACCCCCTATCCTTGAGGTGTCTTGCCCCGCTACACCTACGCGGTTCACACCTCCTCCTCTCTCGTCTCGCTCCCGATCGCCATCACCCGAGAAGGAGGAACTGTGGGAGAGCATGGTCAGGCACAGGTCAGTTGCACATTTTTATGCTTTTATTCATCGTCTTTTTCTTCGTGTTTTTTTTTTTTTTCTACTTCTTTTTTTTTCTATCTTTCTTTGTCTTTTCCACTCCTTTACTGGTGGATCTGTTTGTTAAAGTATGTAGACAGGTCCGTATACAAATTGTATTGGTAGTTTCATAAATTAATAGCATGAGGTTTGTAACTAGTAGGACATGGAAATACTAGTCATGTATTTTGTTGTTGACTTATGGTATATTGTTATAACCCTTCTGAGACATCCCGAGGGGGAATTTAGTTTAATGTTCCAAGCCTTGAATTAGACAAAACGGTAACATCAAATGAATGGTGTCACAATACTGTGCCGCCCGGCAACTGGGCTTTTGAATGCGCGGTACACATGCTGTACCACCCGTCCTGTGTGGGTTAAGATGGTTTGTTTGGTATGGGCATCTTTTTGATGTGTTATTTATTATTTTCTGGACTCATGATATATTAGTAAAATGATAATGATTATCATTTGGAATGATGCATTAGTCACACAACTGAATGAATAACTAGCTTGTATTTTGAACAAACAAATAGAATGCAAAAGTGTTGAGACAGCTTGAAAAATGTCCGTCATGGAAGTGTTAACGCATTTAACTGTAGATGGCACCTAATGTTGCCATAATATATTTTGTCTTGAGAGAGTAAGTTTGAATTATTGATGATAAAAAAAGAGAAGAAAATGAGAGAGAGAGAGAGAGAGAGAGAGAGAGAGAGAGAGAGAGAGAGAGAGAGAGAGAGAGAGAGAGAGAGAGAGAGAGAGAGAGAGAGAGAGAGAGAGAGGGGTGTGTGTCAGAATTATTTTACAACCCATAACCATCATCTGTAGATGCTATTTTTACTTCCCATGAAACAGGACTGCATAAGGTCAAGGCAATGGAAACCCCTTAGCAGTCATATGGAGTTTTTGCTGATATTTCAGTACATCACAACATTAATAAAGCTAATCAAAGGCCCAGTATGCATATCACAATAACATAAAAAAGACAACCACAAGAGACTTCGTTGAGTGTGACTGCAGTGATTGCACGCAGTCCATATGCATCTGAAATAAATCCTGGTCAAAGGTCCAGTGGGTATAAACCCAGCCAGACTCTTAGCTCAGATACATGCTTTAAATGGGTTATCCTATATACGAGATCTGTTATCATTGGAAGAAGCTTGTTGGTGTGATAGCAATGTAGCCTACGATCAGATAACAATATTATGTGTGGTATAATTTGTAGACTTGATGTAGAAAAGTTATTTGGTAAAACTTGAGGAATTGTTAATTTGTGAGTGCATAAATTTGTGACTCATCAGTTTGGGATATACAGGTAATATATTTAAGAGTATCCGTTTTCATATGTTCAGTGTTGATTTATTTATAAATAATTTAGCGACTTGTGTTATCATTATATGTATGGACAACATTCTCTGGCATTCATCATGCTAGCAGGTATGTTTTTTTTTTACTTATCTTCCCAATCTGCATGTTTTTCATAACAAAAACTCACATGCACTTGTACTAGGGAGTTTGTGGTTAATTATCACTGACAATACAGCAAGTACTAATTTGAATGCTGGCAATATTTTTTTGGAAGCAGAGTTTTTTTTATATACGTATCTGTGTTTGTCATTTTGCAAAAGGCTTAACGGTAGTTGGTAACCACGTTGATGGTTTTAAAAAGAACCTAACCCTTTTGAAATTGAATGATTGTTTAACATGTCTTGTTCTAAAATAAAAAAACAAAATTTTAGACATATTTGAATTTGAGTTCACTGTAGGCTTTCTCTCTGTCTCTATCTTACTACACTAGATAATGTATTTACTGATTAACTGCTATAACATTCCCCCTTCCCCAAGATTGACTATTGATAATCAGTGTCAGGTCAGAAAATATATTCAATAAAATTAAGGGCTGTTTGAGAGTCATATTTTTTAAAAGTTGCTTTAAATAGAGTTTCAGTTCATCCTTTTGTGTGTGTGTGCATGTGCGTGTGTGAGTGTGTGCGTTTGTGCGTACGTGCATTGCATGTGTATGTGTGTGTGTGTGTGTGTGTGAGCATGTGCGTTTGTGCATACGTGCATTGCATGTGTATGTGTGTGTGTGTGTGTGAGCGTGTGCGTTTGTGCATACGTGCATTACATGTGTATGTGTATGTGCGTGTGTGTATGAGTTGTATGAAAATAATTCTCAGGAACAAATGTTTGCTTTGTTTTTCATTTGACTGCATATTGTTGCCCAACTCAATATTTTTTTATTTGCTTTTTTCTTTACAATAATAACTTAATAACTAACTGCCTATGTAAGGTTTGTCTGACTTACATTTAATCAAGCTACAGTTGTTAAAAAGTAAAATGATCAGCACAGTAATATGCACTGTTGATCATGGTGTGACATACTGTTAGTTTTCTTAACTGTTGGAAACCACACCAGCATGCTTGGAATTGCATTGCCGCAAGAAATAACTCTTTGATCAAAATACCTTCAGAAATAACTCGATAATTTGGGTCACTTCCCTTTAAATAATTGTTGGAAAAGTTTTGATAAAAATGCCGAAATAAATGTTCTAAATGGTTATAATCTTAATGAAGTTAAGAAATAACTCCTGTATCATTTGATAAAAAGGAACAAGGATATTGAAATGATAATAGACGGTTATTTTAAGTCTTAATTTAAATAATAAATGCTTTGCATGATGGCTAATCACTTTATTTACGTGTTCAACTTTGCACTTAATGTTTGGTTTTATTGTTTTTAAATGATTTAACCTTGTCCTGAAAGCACAAAGATCACGGCTTTTGTTAACTTGTTTTTTTTTTTTTCTCTCTCTCAAAATCTTCCTCGCACAAGCAGTAGGTAAGGCTGAAGTTTCCTGGTTTGGTGAGTGTTAAGTTTTGTTTATTTTTGGTGCTTTTTAAATTTTTTTATTAGCTTCTATCTATTTTCCGTATGTATATTTTTTATCTGTTTTCTTATATGCCTCTTCATTTTCTTCACTTTCATTATTGTTTTTTTTTTCCACCTTCACCATCACCATTGTCGTCTTCTTCGTTAATTCCCAAATCTTCATACTCACCATATGAGTATTCCCTTTACTCTCCATTCTGTCATTTGTTTTCCCTCTCGTTGCTTTATCGTTTCCCAAATCTACTATTCATGGCAATGTTTGATATAGACATTTGGTAAGTTAAACGTTATTTATTATTAAGGAAGTAGGTAAGTAAATTATCATTAATGACCCACAGGGAAATAAATCAATAAGGAATCTCTTGGTAAGTACCTGATCTATAAATGTTCCCATGCATTATTCACGGTGGAATACCTTTATTCACAGAGGAACACCCAGACAAATATTCTTTTGCCCGTTCTGGTATTTCTCCCGAGAAAAGGAAATAGGCCTATTGTATTATAAGGAGGCTCAAGGGTTCGGTTTATATATGTTTTTTTGTCCCTTATTTCTATTTTTTTCATGTTATTTTTTTATTTCTTTCTTTGTGAAGGGAGGGTGGGTGTAACGTTGTGGTCATTCTTGGCACCTCTTCTGACGTAGACGTAGGGTATGTGATGAATTAGTGAGGGTGGCCTTTTTTTCTTTTTTCTGTGTTTTTTTTTTTTTTTTTTTTTTTTTTTACTTTCTTTTATTTATTATTCTCTTGATGGATGTCTTATATTTGTCAGGGGGGAGGGAGAGGGGGGTGGGGACGGGGAGGGTTAGTCTCATTTGATCTTGGATACGCGGTTCTGTTTATTGAGGAATTCCTGAGGACATTGGTGAGAAACGGTCGAGTTGAAAGGACAACAGGTGGAAGACGTTTGGTCGGAGGT
>NW_028234439.1:19115579-19123079 GCF_977035675.1 Penaeus japonicus
GGCACAAAGCTTGAGAAAGATATTGATTTATACAACTGTTATATGAATTTGTTTCTTTTTTTTTTTAATGCAAGTATGCACTGAAACATAGGATGTTTTGATTATCATGACAGATATCACACAAGATTGTTGTTCCGCAGGCATTAATGGTTTTATCACTTGTCCGGGAGCATCACAGCACAGGCTGGCTTGGGGACATTGTATCTGCTCAGGACATTGTCCATCTAGCAAACAATATCTTCCTACAAGACCAGGTATGTTATTAGAATCTTTTAGCATAGAAATCTGTCGACAAAGGAGCAGGTTCTGTAATTGATTATTTATACATGTTTTTGAAAGTGCATCTTCAGATTACAATGTTGTAAACCCACAGAAACAAGAAGGGGGTGATGCAACGACCTGCTGCGCAAGGGATAAGAAAGAACCAGGCGTTGCGGGAGGCTTGAGCTGTGGAGGAGCTGCCTACATCTGCATCCACTTCTACGACAGTGCTCCGTCTGGCAAGTTCGGCACAATGTCTTACATGATTCGAGCAGTCTGTTGCAATCTGAACTGCTTCCCCCAAGATGGTGAGATGGACTGCACAGTTAGTTGAGTCAGTTCATTCCACTGCAGTAAGAGCAGCAAAGAGAATAAAAGTAATTACACGATTGCTATAGTCAGATATATAGTGGATGAAATTCTATTTGATAGTTAGTCCCGATGATTTTGTAATGCTCTCTTTTTGATCAGTTGTGCAAGTTTTCACACCAGAATCAGGAACTTAAAGACAATTAATTTCTTAGTACAAAAGCTGGTGCATAAGATTATTTTTTTTCTTTTTTTTTTCTTTTTTTCTTTAAATGTTTAAACAAGAGTACATAGCAGTGCCAACTACTGCTCTGACATAGCCTTGCACATCTAATAAATGACAATTCCACCCAAGTTGTGGATGGAAATCCTTAGAAGTTGTTTTAAAGATGTGAGAATCCATTGTTATTTCTCCCTTCTTGATATTAACACTTTCTGTTGATATCTGTTCACTTCCACGAATTGTAAATTGATATACTTGATTTCTTTGAGAGTGCCATAAAATATAAAAATGAGAAGTATGCTATAACGGTGCAAACCATTTGGTCGCAAAGTTGGTGTGTTAAATGAACCCTTTTGTTGCTTTATCTGAGACATTTGAGATGTCCAGTTTATCTTATATAAAGTCATATATTTGTTTGTCCCATTTCTTTAGCGACCTTGAAGACAAACTCATCTACAAAAGTTACGACACGCTCACCTACTCACCCGTTTTTATTTAGTACGAGTGCATAGCCTCATGGGTCATTACTTTTACACAGGACATATCATCATCTCATTGACACTCCTGATTTGTTAATCTCATTCTTCTGATTCTGATTTATCGATTCTATAGTTTATCCTTTTTTTTTTCTTTTTTTTCTGTTGATTTTTTTTGTCTTCTGTTGATTTAAGTGCCATTCTAAGCAAAGTTTGAGTGCACTCTTGTTGTATATACCCAGTATGGCAAGTTTGAAGACTTACCAAATGTGTTCCAAATATACAAATAAGGTGCAAATATGAATTGGTAATATTGAAGTTACATATTTATACATAATATATATATATATATCTATATGTGTGTCTTTAGCCACATGAACTTCATTTGGAAAATATTGTATTATATGAGGCATGTCTGAATAAACTTCCATGACAACGCATGAAGTTTTTAGCAATGACACCAGTGGTCCAAGGCTCAAATAATATCTTCAGCATGTTCTCATACTTATGTGTGCTGAAATAATACGTGAATTGCTGATGTTGGAATACTTTGTAAACCTGCTTCATGCATACTTATTTAAGGCATTTAAAAACTTCAAGTTGTTAATGAATGGCTGTTAACATTCAATTCAATTGTTAACCCATTGGTCGCGGTATTAAAAAAAGGTCTGTGCAGTAGGATAGCTGAATTACATGTCTGGCATGGTGCCATCCGCGTCTATCACCGACTCTGCCTTTGCACCAAATCATGTCATCCGCTGCTAATGGGTTAATGACATATATGATTACTTCATGTAAATTTTATTAATTTAATTATTGCCTAACATCACTGTTAAATGTGTAATACTGGTGCACACTTGCCTATTTATACAAATGAAGAAGTATTTCTTTTAATATACTTATTATGGCTAAGATGCTTAAATAATCAATTGAATACTTTTGACCAAAACTGGTATATTATTTACTTTTTTTTTTTTTGTGTGTGTTTATTCTTGTTTTTAGGAAGAAAAAAAAAATGATGAAAATAACCCATTCCTTATAGTATCCCAATTAACCCTATGACGACGGTGTGTCACACCCGTGTGACACAGCCAAACTCCCGATGCCGGGGCGTCAAGCCAGTGTGACGATTTCAATGCAATATTGCAATCGCCCGGCATAGGGGTCTTCGCGTAGCGAGTGCCCCGTCGGGAATACCCTATGACGACGGTGTGTCACACCCGTGTGACACAGCCAAACTCCCGATGCCGGGGCGTCAAGCCAGTGTGACGATTTCAATGCAATATTGCAATCGCCCGGCATAGGGGTCTTCGCGTAGCGAGTGCCCCGTCGGGAAAGGGTTAAATAGCAGAACGAATCAAAATTATTTTATGCACAAGTCTATACATAAATGGTTGTTTACAGAAAGAAATATCCTAGTTGTACCCAATTAGCTGAAAGTGTTCAGTTTAGATTCTCAAACTGCAGTATTTAATTGCCATATATGAAGTTTTATTAAGATTTAGGTACTATATATTTTATCATTGCTAATTCCGACCCATTTTACCTTGTGGTACATTTATAGTCCTCTTTTCTCTTTCTGCCTTGAAATACTGTTGTCGTTAAGTGAGTTGGGAAACTCATCGATTTAGATCTGTAGTTTTGTATTTTGTTCAATTTTGTTTTGATCTTATTAGTTTGCTTTGAGTACTCTATTTGTTTAGTAATTTTTATGTGAGTATTATTGAAGATGTTATGTATGATATTGGAAGTTATATAATACATATATGCCTGTGATTTCTAGTTATGTAAAACTGTTGAAAATCTATATACATAGATACTTAAACAAATATAAGAGTCAGCGAAAGGTCGTCTTCGGCAGTTATTACGGATCTCTTGTCCTCGATTGCGAAATAAAAATAGAATTGCAGTGTATTATTAAATCCAAAGTGTGAAATTGGAACTGCCATTAAGCAAAGACCTTTAGATGTGGTCTAATTGCAAAAGTAGAGTTAATTTATTTTTAGAGAGTCATGGTTTGGGCGCTTCCTACTTTTCTCGAGAATTTAGTAGACTCTGCAGTCACTAGTTATAGGCCTTCTCCTTATAATGTTGAGTCTACTAGGCATATAAATCAATATGCCTTTTTTATGAAAAGCAGTTCACTTCATTATTCTCAATAGTGCACACTTAGATGCTATTGTAGAGAGAAAATGAAATGTGGAAAAAGACGGAGAATAGCAGCAGGTTGGGCCCCAAGAAGAATTAGGAAGAGAATGGTTCACACATTCATAAATTGAGATAGTTCTGAACTTTTCATAATGTGTGAAGGTCTAAGGAATAAGTCATCAGATTAGAATTTGAGATCAAAGTTTCATATATGATATCAAGTATCATTTGTATTTTTATCATTATTCTATACATTTTTCAAACGATTAATCATTGTCCATTTGTGAGGTAATAGAATGTTGAGATGTTCCTTATCAGGCACAGACAATTAGCTGCTTTCCTTGCTGTGCATTGTCAGTAGGGCATTTGATTATCCCTAGATGATAAGGCTTTCAAGAATAAAAAAAATTCTGTAGAAATTGTGTTTTCTTGTACCTTCAATGAGAAATAAAGTTAGACCCCTTGGTATAATGTGCCTTGTGAAAGGATGACTATGTGTTATCTATTTTAAAGATGCACTTACCTCTATTAACCCTCAGATAAGACGTATAATGAATGTGTGACCACAGCTAAAACTCTGGTTCACATGTCTGCCACGGTGCCATCCGCAATCTTGCAATCCCCTCTGCCTTTGCAGCAAATCATGCCATCCACTGCCAGTGGGTTAAAAAAGTACATGGAACAACAAAAGAAATTACTTTAGTTCTGTGAGAAATGTCTAGTGTTTATATTCACAGTAGAATTATACTACTTCAGAAATTTAATGCAATATTGAGACAAAACACCTTAAAACGGGTTGATCAGTGACAGAAATACCCACTATACACAAAGTAGGTTTGCTGAAAGATTAGCATTGTTTGAAAATCCTTCTGCATTTATTCCTTAAGTGTGAAGTAGAGGAAAGAAAGGTACATGAAAAGGTAAAGGTGAAGCAGCATGGGACAGGAAAGGCAGGTGAGGACAGAAACTTCAGACCTAAAGATGAAACCCAAGATTATGTAAAAGCTTTCTCGTCTTCCAATAAACCTATTTAGTGTATAGTGCATCTTTCTACCTTGGTTTCACAAATACACCCCTTCCATATGTCAGTAGATTCATTCATGGAAATGTTTATGCAGCTTCTTTTCCCCTCAGGTATTTGTAATTGGTAATTACACAATATAATAATAGGCAACAATAGTTTTTTTTATTTCTTTCAGTGTAATAATGTACATAATTGCACCTCATAAAGAACAATTTTTACAACATACAATTATCTAATTCTTAACTGGTTCAACATATGTACAAGTGAGTATATAAGAAAAAAAAAAAAAAAAAAAAAATTACAAAGACCTTTTGCCTCAACAAAACTATGATTACAAAGCTATTTAGTTAATAATATCTCTTTGCTTTGTCTTCTGTTTCACAGAAGTCTGTGAGGTATTGAAGAGGATGAATAGGAGAGCAGCAGAGAACCTGGCTTCAAGGTCGTACTGGTCAAGATCGTGAGCCCATTCCACCGAGCCCCAGCGTGATGTCTGACGGGGGAAAGAAATACGTCTGCTGCATTAAGAAAAATAGTGTGGAAGTATGCAATTGCTGGTCTATAGCCTAAAACAACCTGAAGATTATGAAAACTTATGAGACATTATAGGTTTAAATTCTTTTTTTAACTAGTTATCTAGTGTTTACTTAACCCATTCGCGCCGGTTGACGTGCTGACACGTTTTGTGTTTTTTGCGTCAGACGCCAGGGACGAGATATAAGGGCAAGGCCGACGCTTGGGGTGAGCGAGGGGGCAGCCAAGGCTCGCGGCTTGTGCGTCCGAGAATCACAAGGCGTTAGGCTTATGCGTTCGAAAACCCCGGTATTGCGACTGTGCAAAGCCAGAACCGCCCCGGCATGAATGGGTTAACTCGCATCATCAACATGCATAAGAAATAACTGGCTACAAGCATAATAATCCTCAGCCCCTTTATCATTTCACAATAAGTCCAGACATTACAAAGACATCATATAACATGCTGTAATAATGAAATATAATCCTCACAGTATAAGTGTATCACTGTATAAGTTAGCTATAACATGATCATAACATCTTTACTTTCATGTGGAGGTAAACTTATAAAAAATACCTAATTCATATATAAACTCATGAAGCAAAGTGTCTTCATCAATAAAAAAAAAATTGATGATAAGAAATTGCCTTTAAGAGGGCAAGTCTATTATAAACATCAAAACTAGATAGAACCACCACTTTTTGTGATTATGGTTAAGCATACATACACTAAATGGAAAAAACAGTACTTCAAAAATATTACTCATGCCCTTTTTAATTTACCTACTAGCATTTTTATTATTATTATTGTTATCATTATTTTATTCAATCGACTTCCCTCTGATAAATGGATTTATACAAACCACCATGAAATAAGCAACCACACTTAGAGAAGCAGAGACATCTCGGCTCCACTCACCTGGTACTGTAGCTCCAACCTAGAGAGTGCAACGGCCTTTTCGGCAGACAACTTTCGCTCTGCTGCTGCCACGGTTAAGATCACAGATTTTAGGGCCTCTACGCCATAGAGGAATCCTGTTGATGTAAGGAACTGTGTTATGATATATATTGGACACTCTTTTTTAAGTAAAAGTAAATGCAAAAAAATTCATGAATAGAAATGGTACTTACACTTCTTTTGTATGTTAGATAATAATCTTAAAAATCATATTTATATAATGATGGATAAAATAACTAAACCATCATCAAGAGGAAAGAAATGGCAGTACCACAAACAGGAACATCACACTAATTTTTAATTTAAACTGATACCATATGTACAAAAACAAATAATAATAATAAGTAAATAAATAAATTCAAACACTCACCAGTGATAGCCCATATGTCATAAGACAGGAGATACCGACGTATATTTTCCCTGGCTTGCAGAGGGATGTCGGCACCACATATCCCCACTGCCGGCTGGAGGTCAATCTCAAACTTCTTATTAAACCATTCTAAAACAGGATCCCATTCCTTTCTCTGCAGCTCTGTAAGATCATCTGAGGTCTGTAATGCATTGACAAGATGAAATTAAGCATTAGTCACTGGCTGGGCCATTCAGCTTCATAATGTTCCTGAGAAATGTCAATTTTCCAATTTAAAAAAAGACATATTTTTAAAAAATTCAACAAGTCTTCATTGTACATTATTTATATCTAATATTCAGCTTTATTTGTATAGAAAGTCTGAAAATTAATGTACATAATATCATCTATAAAAAAACACTTTATTCATATTCTTGTACATATGTATACAATTTTTTAATGTCCTGTATCTTCCAGATTTCAAATACACACATTGCCACCCAACTCATCAACAGGGGAGGTTCTTTATGGACAAAAATATCTCGTTCAACTTTATTCACCTCACAAAGCTAAAGTATTAAGTACATAAAGTAAATTGACTCAACTGACTCCTTCTTTCTGCAATGGCACAATTTTGCAGAGAACATTGAAACAAACAGATTAATTTGTGTCCAAATTCATCTGCATATTCCTAGATTTCTTATAATTACGTTATCATGTCTGACTTTGATACATATTATTTTAAGTCAAATCAGCTTAAAAATGAAGCTCCTTTTCAAAAGTACACCTCACAGTCAAGTAAATAAACAACAAATATCCGTTAAAAAATATCACCAACAACAACATGATAGACGATACTCCAGAGTTACTTTACGAGAAAAAAAAAAGTAATGAAAATAATATACTCACCTCACCCGGGAACAAAATTGTGTCCGTCTCGAGGAATTCCAAGATCTTGTCAGCAAAGTCCCATTTAGTTCCTCTGGCTGGGTTATCCAGCACGGTGTTAGAAAGAGATGTCTGCGAAAGATGACTGCTCTATCACTGCCTTCATTCATTCATTGAATATATAAATATTATACACTAGCAACTTTGGGTATAACATAAGCATCTCGGAGACGAATTGAAACATTTCTTCATATTTCCTGTCTTTATATATTCATGTACCGAGGTTTTCGAATCGCTCACCCCGAGCGCCTGCCTTGGCAAATATATATATGCGCGTATGACGTGAAAACC
>NW_028234439.1:19143079-19153079 GCF_977035675.1 Penaeus japonicus
CAAACTCTTCGGCCGGAGGAACGAGATCTGGTTCGTCAAGGAAGCACCGAAAGAGGAGACCGCCAATGGGGATGTGGCAAAGGAGGAGCTAACAGAGAAAACCAAAGTTGCTCAAGAAAATGGGGATGTGCAGAAGGAGGAAGCGAAGAAGGAAGTGACGGGAGATGCAAAGCAGGAGAACGGCGAGGTCGTTCATGTTGCAGAGTGAGTCGATGCGAGAAGGCTCTGTCGGGATGGAACATTGCACACTTAATTCTCAAGACGTGCCGTATGAGAAGAACTATGATTGTTTGTTTTTTCTTCATATTAGTATTATTATTTTAGTCTATCTTTTACTATGTATTTCTAGATGAAGTACATAGTTTTTATTATAAGATTTAAAAAGAGGAGATTAAAAGACATTGATGAAGTATTTTTGAAGACAAAATGACATTTACGGAATTGAAATAATTACCACATTCATTTACATATTCATAAGTTATATATGAAATTCCAGAAAGATATAGAATATGAATTACTGTAAATTATATATATACTAGGATTACCTAAAGAAAAAGTTAATCTTGTATTCTAATTTTGGAAACATGACTTTAGAATTTTTAACTGTATTTAACAAACCTATATATTCATAAATTCCTTATGTGATAGTAAAGACTAGGGATATGGGATCTTGTAATAGCCATACAAGACCCTACACTTTATATGTTGTATCTCATTATAAAATTTCATTGGTTACTCCACTTCAACCAAGGTTGAATTACAGAAGAGAGAATTTTGGTTGCTTGTTGCCGGATCTCAGCCACATTTTAGCCAACTATTTAATACATTTAAGTAGAGAAGAGAAAGCCATATATTTTGTTGTTGGTCGTAACTTTAGAGCAGCACAGGTATTTGTGCAGAGATAAGCGCACACTATGAAAGACACACTATTTTGGATAAGATTATCTTTACTGTATCATGGCTGTGTCATATAATCCTTAGTAATATATAAAGAATTATAATTGCAGATTGTAGATTCCCAGTAATTATTGGCAAGTTGATGTGGCCTTATTGTTGATTATATAATGGTGCCTATGCTTAGGATAATCTTCAACCATTGAAGACTTGCTGTGCATCGGTTTGTGACTGCATAACTAGAATCTCACTCTGTCTCTAAAACTGTGATGTTTTTCTCGTTATGTAGTTTTTTTTACTAGAAAAACAATTTTGGTGCATTTATATAGATTTATGTATATCACTTTATTCAATATTTGTCTATATTTTTTTTCTCTTGTTGATGAATCTCACAGAAATATCTATAAATCATTCTTTTTTTTCACTCATATTGCATACTATTGTTATGTTCTTCATTAGTAAAATATTTGTGATATATACTGATTTTTTCCCCCATCTTTTCTGATTCATAATCTTATACAAGGTAATTGTTTACTGATATATGATTAAGATAATGTCTAAGAATGAAAACTGTGATTTTGCGGATGAATTGAATTTGTTGATTTTTAAAGGACAGGAAAATTCAGAACTCTATGTGTGGGGAAAAGAAGCACAATTCAAGACACTGTAGTAAATGAGGTTATATAACTTTTGCTGTCTTATGCCTTGCCAACCACTCATACCTGGGTATAATAATTCATATGCCAGACTCCCACAGGAACTAAAAAAATAAAAGACAAAAAAATAGAACAGGACTCAAAAAAATGTTTAAGAAATTGAGGAGATAAAAGCCTTGCGTGATGATCTTTGCTGTCTCTTTTTCCAGAGGAATATGGCCATACCAGTATGCAACAATTTTGGTATTTTGCCTGGATCCAAACTGGAACATATCTGCTCATTTTCTTCAAATATAGTGGATTAGACATTAAAAAGGACATTTCTTAAGTATGTTGCTTTTAAGAATATCCTTGAACCATTTCATAATTTGGAAAAAGAAAACAATGTCCCTATTCTCTTACATTTTAATCATACCCTAAATGTAATGAAAATGGCATGCAGTATGATAGCATTTTGCTGAATTACACTTTAGATATTAACAGGCTCAAGCATTAGTTTAGATGATATGATAATGATCTGACATTCTGATATAAAGCAGTGGAATTGTGATGTGTAGCTATGATTTTACATTGTTTAATTATTAACGTACTATGGTGAAAGTTCATTATTTATCAAAACTGATTGCCCTCCACTGATCTCTGATTTACAGTTCTGCTTCAGAATATTTTTTGTCAAAGTAGGATTACAATTTAGCCCTCCGCTGTAAACAATAATGAGAGATCACCAGAATAAACAGAATTATATTCCACAGTAAAGTTTTGTCTTTCTTCCCTCTTGCTGCAAGATATTGTGATTTAACTATGTATATCTAACATTATTTCTGTGTCATTTGCTTGCTTGTTCGTGCTCTCTCTCTCTCTCTCGTTCTCTCTCGTTCTCTCTCTTTTTCTTTCTCTTTCTCTCTTTCTCTCTCTCTCTCTCTCTCTCTCGCTCACTCTCTCTTTCTCTCTCTCTCTCTCTCTATCTTTCTCTTTTTCTTTTTTTCTCTTCTCTCTCTCTCTCTCTCTCTCTCTCTCTCTCTCTCTCTCTCTCTCTCTCTCTCTCTCTCTCTCTCTCTCTCTCTCTCTCTCTCTCTCTCTCTCTCTCTCTCTCTGTTCCTCTCCCTCTCTATCTTTCTCTCTTTCTTTCTTTCTTTCTTTCTCTCTCTCTCTTTCTCTCTCTCTTTCTCTCTTTCTCTCTCTTCTCTCTCCCTCTCCCTCTCTCTCTCTCTCTCTCTCTCTCTCTCTCTCTCTCTCTCTCTCTCTCTCTTTATTGCAAAAAGACAAACTGCGCAGGCATTCTGTCAGGTCAGTTTTTGGAGGGTCTGTAATAAAGTTGTAGTTTTGGTTGTTTGTTTGTTGGTGAAGTTAAAGGTATGGCAGAGTTGAAGCTTTATTTCTACGGGAACTTGGTAGCGTGGGGTACAGCTGATGAGCGTGGCAGAGGCACCCGGAGAGGAGCGGGGCGACGTGCCATGCCTGCGAGGGCGAGCGGTCAGAGTCTGCAGGAGGCTGGGTGTGTTCTCTCCAGAGAGGTGGTCTCCAGAATGATGCTAGACTCGACTAACATTGGCAGAACAAAATACGGTTTTGAAGTACATAGCAACTCAAAAAATAGTTCAAATTACATTCACAGTAAAAACGGTTACAAGAGGGGACAGGCTGTTTGCCAGAGGCAACCTTTATTTATGGCCTGAGGAACAAGGGGAAAAGGGCAAAATACATGATAGACAAGTGATCATGAATATCCATGCAAATAATGATCGTACATACATAATCAAGGATTGAGTGCATTGAGAGCATCATTTTGAGTATAGACAATATATAGTTTGTATATGAAAGACACTGAGAATTGTATAAAACATGGCGTGGGAACACAACGATGGGCTCTGGTCAATTTATAGGAAAGGTACTTTCTTGACCTGGGTCGACGACGGGAAACAGAAACGTAAACCGCAGAATGCACATGTGCTGAGGCGGTTACAGGGTCCATGAATTCATGTAGATTTTCCTGAGGGGATCCCAGTTTCTGACAGAGTTGGTTAATTATAAATCTTTCACCAGTATCCCTAAACGGCTATGGAGAGATATCATATTAACATGAGTCATTCCCACCTGTATTCGTCCCCAAACATCAGTATCTTGGAGAGCAGATACAACATTCAGTCACTTATTGATGAACAGGCAAGGCTTTTGGTACAGTTGGAAGTTTTCCAGTTATTTTACTCTGGTTACCCTACTAACACAACCTTTAGAATAGCCATTACAGTTGGCCTAATGGTGCCCATAAATTGAGGGGGCTTTCTGGGTGACCATTCACTAGGACTTGTCTGTTGGGACCTTCCCCTCGTAAGTGGGAAGACTCAGCGACCTAGGGAGGTGATGTGAACTCTTCTAGATCATGCATGGCTGGAAAGCCAAGAAGGGCCATTTTATACATTCTTTGTTCTTAGCCAAAATGGAGATGATCACTTTAGCTTTGTCAGAGAGCTCTGTTTCCTAGATAAATCTCAAGGTGGCCCTGCATTATGGGACAATTCCAATAGCTGGATTGAGAACCTGACATTTCTCTTGGTTGTTAGCACTCTTACCGGCCATGTTAAAACCCGAGGGCTTAAGGGAACTTTGAAGCGAGTGTTGTGGTTTAGATTTCCAGTCTCTCTCTCATAATTGGTCTTCAGTCTAGGACTCTTATGACCCTTCCTCTGGACCGACGCTGAGGACCTGGTCGCGTAAGCTACTGGCGTGGAAGGACTAGCCCAAACCCCAGTCTCGGTAACAACCGCTTTCAAGTCCAATGCTTGTTCGAGTTAGCTGTGGATGTGGAAGAATCAAGCTGATCGTTATTCTCAATAGGTGCTTGTCTGAAGGCACTTTCAGTTAAAAGTAGGTTTGGAAACACAAGCCAGTCGTAGTTCAAGTTCATTCTTTGTAACAGGTGCTTCCTGGTCCAGTGGTAGTGATCATGTTGGCTGTAGATCTGCACAAGCCATCGCACAACTGTATAATAGATTAAAACATTGCACACATGCTGTAAGAATTACTCACGCTACCACATAATTTCTAACTGTATGATAGATTAAAACAGTGCACACATGCTGTAAGAATTATCCACGCTACCACATAAATTATAGGTATCAACATCGCACACATATTCTAGTGCACACCATCATATACCAGGGCAGAGAACCTTAACCTGCGGGTGGCGCCAGCAATGTCCATGGGATATGAGCATGAGAGGAATAATGCATTTTGTTTGGTTTTATCTAAACAAGTATTGCCTACAAACAAACAAACACACACACACACACACACACACACACACACACACACACACACATATATATATATATATATATATATATATATATATATATATATATATATAAATGTCTGTAAATGTATATATATATATATATATATATATATATATATATATATATATATATGTACACAAATTCTAAGGTTATGTTGGGTATCAGTAGTAATCTTGGTAGGTTTAATAGTAGTTATATATTTGGCACATAACTACATCTACCGTAGTGCAAGTAATAGACCTATTACACAACCTAAATACACGTAGGGTTACAGCGATATCACTTTAAATGAACTATAATGACTTAATTTTCGATGTTAAAATCAATTGCGAAGGAAAATACGAACAGAAGCCATGTCATACACATACCACGTACGTTATGATAAATATAGTCCACGTTATAGCACGTGGAAACTCACACTTTCCTACACATTCTAGAATGGACTCGATCACATAAACATGCTTTGATCCATCCTTTCTCACAGACATGTCTAAATTCCTACAATCATCAGCAAAGTCATTAGACATTTCCACTGGTTAATTTGCTGTTAGATTGAATTGTTCAAATAACTTACTTTTAATCATAAACAGGATGGGCCTCTTAACAATCCCAATGGAGCCTGGAACACTGCATCTACTGCTAATATAGAGATTGGAAGATTTAAAAGAATGGATATTCCTACACCACAAAACCCGTAGATTTAACTTACACCATTATATATACATATGTTTATCACGCGGGGGTTTGCAGTGGAAACATCAACATGTTTATCACACGGGGTTTTTGCAAATATTTTTTTTTTATATCACAGTCAAATATTTTTATCAATGGAAACATAAATGGAAACATAAACTACATTTCAACACAAGATACAATGATGTTTATCACACGGCGTTTGCAATAGAAACATCAACTTACACTTATCACGCGGAATTTGAAGTGGAATTAGACACTCTGTGAAATAAGAATATTGGAAGAATATCTTCATGTGGCAAGAGATGCAATATAAGCGCCCTGGTGTTATTCCTTTCTCAAAATGACGGAACAAATATTCGGGAAAAGGTCACGGGATTTTTTTTTAAAAGTACGAGGTAGACATGAGGATGCTCTGAGGTTGACGTGTGGAGTTGATAATAATGATATGTATGTTGAGGACAAGAAGGGAGAGAATGGGTGTAAGTTGTAGAGAGATCCGAGCCGGAAAGGTTAGGTTAAACTGGTTTGGTCATGCTGGAGAGATTAAGCTATGAGGAAATTAAGGATAGAAACGGGATGAACATGGAATTTGAAGGGTGAAGAAGAGGGAAGTCAAGGTGAGGGATTTGAGAAAGAATAACCAGAGAAAGATTGAAAGAGAACAGCGTGGAGGCGATTTTAGTTCTCGGCATAAGATCAGGCGAAATTAGCCACGCCCCCTATCTATCCGCGACCAATCGCTTCGCGTGTTTTTCTGTAAAGAGACGGGCGAGTGAAAGCAAAGGATTTGATTAGTTAGATTGGGAGACATGATAAGGAGGGGATGGGGCTTATTTCGCTTGACATTTTGTTGTTGATTAGAATTAAGAACTACTCCATATGATAAAGGGAAGAGCTACAGAATAAGAAGAAAATTTGGGTATGCATGTATATATACCATCAATGGTATTAGATTACTTGTATCCCATTCCATGATTTGTTGAGTATTACAGAAAAGAGGGAAAATACTTTCAGATGAAAAACCTATCTGATCATTGAAAAAAAAAGTGCTCTATCAAGCACCAATACTTCATAAGATGTTCTTCGCATCGGCAATTTTTTTCACTATTTCTGCAAATACTAGGAGAAATATACAAATCAGATAAATACATTTTAGGGCAGTGCCCCCTAAATACCCCCCACCCTTACTGTGCTCACCTAGGGCCCCCTCCCCCATAATCAGCTGTTCCCCCCTGGTACCCCCTCCCCCCCCATGATAATGACCTAGTTGCGCCACTGACCTGACTTAATTCTGTATCAGCTATTAAAATTGAAACATTGTATTCGAGGATAAAATTGTAACTTTTTGGGATGTATACAAACAAATCACAATAGTAAAAGAAATAGTTTCAGTGTGTCTAATGGATTAAATTCAGTCGAACGTACTAGGTAAACTGATTAAGGTAAAATGTGTAAGAAAAAAAAAGAAAAAAAAGGATATCTTAAAATGTTCCAGCAACCACTTTTTGCCTTCATCTACTGTAAATCATGCTGATACAGAAAATAAAATCACAAGTGCACATATTAAAAAAAAATAGTATGATAGTAAACAAGAAAACAAACATACAAGCTAATGTAGAAATATGTGATCTAAAATAATTTGACCCAGCTGACAATCTCACGAAAAATTTCCCGCCAAATCGTCAGTTTCGAGGAAAAATCAGCTGGAAGTACATGTATCTTCGGAGGTTTTGTTTATTTTAGTATATTAGCTGTTATAATGGGCAAAGGTAAACGTCTTTTGCCGAAGAAATCAGTCTCTAAGAACAAGTAAGTCCTGTGTCTATGAATATGTGTTATTTGTCTTCTTTTAGGTATTAATTTAGGTTAAGAAAGGTCATAGTCCTTATACTTCAGGAAAAAAAATACTGATGACTTGGTAATTTATAAAGAAAATGCAGTTTAATGACAAATATATTTATATAATTATCAAACCATACAAGTAGTTTAGCCAAGCTTATATTGAATATTTACATCAGATAACTCATTAGAGAGAAGAGAATGAGTGAAGGAAAGTATGCTCTAAAAGAGAGAGAGAGAGAGAGAGAGAGAGAGAGAGAGAGAGAGAGAGAGAGAGGGAGTGAGTGAGTGCGAGAGGGTCGGGGGGAGATATGAATGAAGGATGGAAGGAGTAGTAGAGAGAGTGTTAGAGAGTCCTACAATGAAAAGTAAGAGAAAGTCAAGGTGTGTATATATGTATATATATATATATATATATATATATATATATATAGAGAGAGAGAGAGAGAGAGAGAGAGAGAGAGAGAGAGAGAGTAAAAAGAGGGAATAAAGAGTCTTAAGAAAATAAGTACATAAAGGGAAAGACAAAGAGAGGGAAAGGTAGGATTGGAGAGAAAGATGAAAGGAAATCATGAGTGCAAGAATGTTCATGAGTCTTGGTATGTCCCCCCACCCCCCAGGTCGACCTCCACCTCGAAAGAGCTCGAGACACTGCGCCGAATACTGCCCTGCTCGCCGATCCTGCTGGAGTCGAGTCAGACGACGTGAGTGGATATCCAGTATCGCACGGATTATATAATACATATTGGCATACACGACATAATGTAGGCCTACATATACACGCATGGATATGTGCACTTCCCATGCACACTACATACACCTTTGCACGAACACTCACACAAATAAAATTTATATAATATACGCGGGCACAAACATATTCGCAAGCACATACACCGTACACATACAACATATCCACAAACTCACACACATCACACAAACACGCTGGCAAAAAGACGTATTTACAGAATACACACAAATACACCACACACAATTACACTCATACAAACAAACGCACAAACACGCCCAGCTGCCCGTAGTGCTTCGGATTCCAATTAATTTGACTCGTTAGACGCATTTGATTCGAGTCCATCCGAATGATTCGCCACTCAAAAGGACACGTGTTCGCCAAGAATTTCTATTTTCCTCTCTACTCTCTTCCTTTTTAACGTCTTCTGACTTCTTTTTCTTACCGTGTCCTTTCTCATTCTTCTCTCTCTCTCTTCTTCAACGATAGGGATTGCTTTGACATCAAATACACTTTGTTAAGTACAATAGAAAGGTAATGAACGTGCGTAGTACCATAAATTTCGTATTTTTTGTGGTGATTAATTGTTTGTTAGATGTTGCTTGTTCGTCATTAAGTAACGAGGTTTTTAGCATTGTTCATAATTCTATCTACTTCTCTGTTGACCCACAACCACCATACCAACTTCTGCTCATTATTATTTCTTACGTTTTATGGAACACGTGTAGAATTATTTGGCACAGGTGTTCATTAATCAAGTCAAATTTATTGTCCCTATTGATTTGCTAAGTACATATAGTATAAAGAATATATTTATCAATAGTTCGAGGAATTTTCCATCTCTACAATAAGTACTACTCTACTTGGGAAAAGATCAGGGTACTCTTAACATAGACCTATATTGAACTTAAGTGGATTAATTGCTTTTGGCTTTAGCTTTGAGAAGATATTTAGTGTTCTGACAGAAATCAAAATTAGGGAATCATGTTTTACATATGTAATCCTCATAGAAATATCATAGATTCCCGATATAAGACTTTAGCGTATTTGCGAAATGATCAGACTCATTAAACAACGTTTTTAATGGGTTGGAGATTGTATAACGCAGAGGCGGCATATGTGGCTCACGAAGGGGTTGACAATGGCACGCCACGGGCATATTAGAAAACTATATTAATAATATTGATGAATATAAAATAGATATAATGATAATGACAATAATAGTGATGGTAATAACATTGGTGATTGATAATAATGATAATGATGTTAATAATAATTATAATGAGAATAATGATATAGAAAACGGGGAAGGGGAGGAAAGCGTATTACATCTGAGTAGGTCTACTACGTTTTGGTATCATGAAGGAATTATGTTTAATTATAAGATAAACGTTTTGTTTACATATTTTTAGTATAATTTATTCGAAAGTTAAGTGCAACAGACAAATAGCCATAACTGACACGCGAGGGCGAGAAAACTAGAAAACCTATATCGCACTGCACTCCTGCATTCAAAAGGTTTCCGACCCAGGGTATAATATATAGGATCTAGAAAATTAATAATTGGAAAGTATGCGTTTTATTATTAATTGAATTGGTGAATATGTTTGTTTTGTAGGATGATTAATTGTAAGTAAACACAAATAAGCCTTATATACATTAGTGTGTATATATAGGGTTGGCACAATAGTCTACATGGAGATTATCTTGACATAACTAATTCACAAAAACAAAACAAAGTTCAGTATTCAAGTATCTATTCTATTCTACTTTAGCATTGGCATTCATTCTTATAGTTTTGTTCCTTTATTTATTAATTATTATATGGATAAAGTATTTATAAAGTATTTTTTTATTGTTATTATCATACTTCA
>NW_028234439.1:19168079-19180579 GCF_977035675.1 Penaeus japonicus
CTCTCTCTCTCTCTCTCTCTCTCTCTCTCTCTCTCTCTCTCTCTCTCTTTCTCTTTTTCTCTCTCACTGCTTAAGGCAAAGATAAACAGATTTGTCCAACCTTTGACTAGATCATACTGCCCAGGAAGACAAAAAAAATTATAAGAAAGAGATTTAAACCTTTTTTGAATAATTTTTTGTAACACTGTTGTTTTATAAGGTAAATCACAATCATTATTTTAAAAAATTGACATGGTCTATTATAAATACTTATTTGATTTGGTACTTACCCTTAACTGCCATATAATGGGGACTAATTATCATCTTTGCTTCATATAGAAGCAAGTCTGTATCATATTAAGAGTCCCAAAGTCATACACAGAAAGATGATCTATACACAAAAATGTACAAAGGGAGAGTAGAAGGATGTATGAAAGAAACAGAAAGTGGAAGATGAAAATAGAGATATATATCAAGGAAAGTCTTTGTACTTTAAAATGCCTCAATAAAGGAGAAGGTGATGAACCCATTCAGCTCTTTCAGAATGTCACTCTTGGGTTTTAGATAATTTCATTCTTGAGTTTTCTGTTTGATCCATCCACAGTGGGCAAGGTTTACCTGTCGGATCACTTTTATGCTGCGTTTTTTCCTCCTGTTGAAATTTTGAGCTGTTTATTCCAGCTGTTGTGTGACTAGGGTAACATAGCAAATTCAAGTTGGTATCATTTTACTTATATACCATATATAGAGTCACATATGATGCCATAAGTCTAGAAAATAATGGAAAACACACACAACATCTTAAGATACAGCTGGTTCCAGAAAGGTTAGTGCTCTCCATTCTTCTCATTTATTTACGCTGCCCTTATGCAGGATGACTTTGTGACCCCCAAAAGAGAAGAGACTACTTCTTTTCCCCCATTAGGAGCCACCTCATCTATTGCTCTGATTTGCAGTGGATGAATCTATGTGGTTTAGTTTGAATTTGATATTGAACGATCGATTGGTATTTGTATTACTGGGTCAGGACATGTGCGAGAGAGAAAATGCACTTGAAAGGAAAGCCAAGGTTGATTCAGAAGAGTGCCTATACATGTAATACATAGATCCCTATCCATTTGCCATAGTCCAGTGTATTTAGGAAAGGTAATCAGCTGTTGTTTGGAGGGTTGTCGACTGTATTTCATTAGAGATGGCAAGGATGGATATCACAAGATTTAGTTACACGTTGATCCTTCTTTTATCATAAGTATTCTTTTTCTGTGGAAGATTATTATTGGAAGTCGTATTCTTTATCAGGTTTTCAGAATCTGTGTTCTGGAATAGATGCATAAGAGATGTATGATGAAATTAAATGAACATATAAAATGATGATGAGAAAACTTCTGAAGCAGATGTGTGAGTCTTGCCAGATACCAAGAAAGTATTTTTTAGCTAAATTTGCATGCATAATTTATGGCAAAACATCACATCACATTGCTTACATGATGTTTCTAGATGATAAAATGCTGGGTCTGTAGGAAATGTGTAATCAGTAGATGTCTATCTATATCTATCTATATATCTATCTATATATCTATCTATCTATATATCTATATATCTATATATCTATATATCTATAAATCTGTCTATCTATAAATCTATCTATCTATCTATCTATCTATCTATATATCTATATATCTATATATCTATATATCTATATATCTATATATATATATATATATATATATATATATATAATATATATATATATATATATATATATATAATATATATATATATATATATATATATATATATATATATATATATATATATAATATATATATATATATATATTATATATATATATATATATATATATATATATATTATATATATATATATATATATATAATATATATATATATATATATATATATATATATATATATATATATATATATATATATATATATATATATATATATATATAATATATATATATATATATATATATATATATATATATATATAATATATATATATATATATATATATATATAATATATATATATATATATATATATATATATAATATATATATATATATATATATATATATATATATATATATATATATAATATATATATATATATATATATATAATATATATATATATATATATAATATATATATATATATATATATATATATATATATATATATATAATATATATATATATTATATATATATATATATATATAATTATATATATATATATATATATATAATATATAATATATTATATATATATATATATATATGTACATTTGGTAAAGGTTTGTCCAGTTGTCCTGTGGACTTCCAGAGGCATTGCCATGATAGACTTTGGTCATTTTAATGCAGTGTAAGTATTTCTTAGTGCCAAGATTAAGTGCCTTCTAGTATTCAGAACCAATTTTTAGAGCTAGCCCTGATGTCCTTGGATCCTTTTAAGCAAATTAGGTATTGGTTGGTAATGGCAGATGACGAAGGGCTAATTTTAGGTGCCAGCTGATAAATAGGTTAAAGTACTGGAATCCTGTACAGATGCACAGTTATTAAAGCTAGACAGGTGCACAAAATTGCTTAATGTTTATTATCTTAGAGATAGTTAACAGATGGGATTTAGATACTAATCTATATGCTATTGCCTAGTGTTTTCCAAAGATTTTCTGAACTTTTACTGTCGTTAAAATTTAAAAGAAATTCTTCCTTCCAACCTCTATTCCCCATTTGATTTTGCAGCAAAACGACTGTTTGTCAGTGATGAAAATAATGCAGTTTCAACTTTGCATTGCAGGTCATACTTTACGTCAACAAAGTGGGGCCATACTTCAACCCCCATGAAACATATCACTACTACCAACTGCCTGTCTGTCGACCAAAGATAGTAAGTGCCATCGCCTCCGTTGCTCATTGAACAACAGTGATTTTGTAAGAGATCAGCGCATATTTACACTGTTTTAAAGGTCGCGCAGTGTCACTTGCTGGTCATTGTATGACCTTTTAGATAATGACAATTTTGCTCTTTTATCATTATAGTCATTACAATTTTGCTTTTTTATCATTATAGTCATTATCATTGTCATTATTATTATTATTGTTGTTGTTTATCATTATCATTTTTTATTATTATTATCATTGTTATCATTGATATTATTATTATTATCATTGTTATCATTGATATTATTATTATTATTATTATTGTTATTATTGTCCTTGCTATTATTATTGTTATTGTTGACATTATTATTGTGGTTGCTTTAACTACAAAAGTAGGAGAAAACTCCACTTCAACTTCAGTTATCTTGAGAGGGGAAAGGAGAGGCAGGTATTTCCATGTTACAGTGTCAACTAAAGGTCCTCTCCCTCTCTCTCTCCAATGCACCCTAGATCGAGCACAAGAGCCTGACCCTTGGCGAGGTCCTGGACGGTGATCGCATGGCCAAGTCAGACATCAGGATCAAGTTCAAAGGTGAGGATCGGCGGCGTTTATTTTGAAAGGAAGCTTTGCCGGGAGGAGACGAAAATGACACTTGCGGATATGATGGGATTGTTTGTTATGCTTATTCTGAGGCTGCTGTGGCAAATGGTGTGTATGGGTGGATTTCGGTATGTGTATGTATAGGGGTCTGCCAGTGTGAGATTTTCACCGTCTGTTTATGTCTGTAAAGTGAAAATTATACTGAAAAAGAATTTACAATTTACCATAAAATAGAAGATCTATTGTAATGCAACAGAAGAGAGAGGGAAAAGGGGATTTTATTTCTCTCTCTCTGTCACACACATTATCTCCTCTCCTTCTTGCTCTTCTCCTTCCTCTCTTTTCCCTCTCTTCCATCTTACTTGCATATATTAGTGTAAACACCTTTTTCTTTCCGCCCCGAATAAGTGCTAATTAGATCTTACACCTGCCTGAAAGTTCATGTTAATAGGCAGCAGGCAGTCATTAGTGAGGGATTTTTCAAGATACTTACATGATTAGATTAGAATATGTAAACTGTGGAGTAGTTGAACACTAACTAAGAGGAATATGGAATGCAGTATGCTTTTAAGAGATTTTAATTCTTGATGAAAACTTCTGTTATTTGGTATGGCAATATATTGTTCCTTTGTGTCTTAAAAATTGTGTATAGAATTGTCAGTTCATGGTTATGCATGTTTTGTTTTTTCTTTAGTAAGTTAGATGCAGAAATGATACAATGATGTAAAAAATAGACTTATATCCAAGGAAATGGAATAACAATACCAGTTAACCCACTCACGTCGAGGCGATTCCGGCTTTGAATGGTCACAATGTTGGGGTTTTCGAACGCATAAGCCTAACGCCTCAGGATTCTCGGGAGCACTAGCCGTGAGCCTGGGCTGTCCACTCACTCACCCCGAGCGCCGGCCTTGACCAAATACCTTGTCATCGGCGTCTGACACAAAACGTGTCAGCACATCATCCGGCGTGAATGGGTTAATATTATTAATCCAAATGATAATGTACCTAAGAACATCTACCTCTAATCTACCCTCTTCTTTTTCCCTTTCTCTCTCTCTCTCTCTCTCTAGAGAACATGCAGAACCGAAAGCTTTGTGACCTAGTGCTGTCGGATGAGGAAGTGCAGTACCTTCGGGAGGCGATCGAGGAGCACTACTACTACGAGTTTGTGGTCGATGACATCCCAGTGCGAGATTTCATTGGCCACCTGGAGGAGTCTGGCTTCGTTCCCCACACCCACAAAGTCTACCTATGGACACACCAGCACTTCAATATCTATTATAATGAGGATAAGGTGGGTTCTGCTCGGGAACGCTTGCAAGGTATTTGTTTGTTGGTTATTCTCTTATCTGGGACGGTAGATTTTGTGTCAGATATTTGTGTGTTACAGATCTTACAGTGCGTTGTTTGGAGAAAGTTTCATAACTTCTAGGTGGGGAGTTACTCCTCATGAAATACTTTTGACAATTATTTACCAACTGAAATAAATATCTGTTACTATATGAAAGTTTTGGTTAATCACTTCTTAAAAAATCTATACCATTTTATAGCAGTAATGCTACCATTTTCTTGCTTGCTGAATATTGTTTCAATTCTCTTTTCTTAACTTCCAGATCATTTATGTGAATGCAACGAAGGAACATGCTCCTATTTCCCTGGATGATGTAGAGCCACCGCTGAACATCCAGCCAACTTATTCCATAACTTGGATCCCAACAAAGTGGGTTTTGATTTATTACCTCTTTTTTTTGTTCTTCTTCCTCTTCCTCTCAACTTTTTCTAATCCTTTTTTTTTTATTTATTTAAGATCAACTATAGTTTAGTCAGTGTGCATTGGTGGTATAAATGATTTTTCTTTAACTCCAAAAAGATATATGAATAACAAAGAGAGTATTTGGGTATGAGATATCTAATGCATCAGTGTTTACTTTCTTGTATTGTATCTAGATTATTATGGTGATCCTTTTTTGTTGTTGTTATGGTGATGCTTTTTTGTTGTTGTTTTTAGACCTGATATCATTCAACTTCGTTTTCACATTACCGACACTTACTTCTACACATCCAGTGTATATCCTCGTCAAAGACTCACCCACTTTGTGCTTCCAACAGAATTGCACATTCGGACCGAGGGCGTCTCATCCAGGACAACAGCTTCTTCCCGCGCAGTCTGGAGATTCACTGGCTCTCCATCATCAACTCCATGGTGCTTGTGTTTCTCCTCATAGGCTTCGTGGTTATCATCCTGGTGAGTTTTGAAAAGGAGAGTGGGAGAGGATAGAGTGATGAGCTCTTCTATTATCTTTTTTATTTCTTCTTCCTCTTCTTCCTCTTTTGCTTTGTCTTTTCCTTCTTCTGGGTTTTTATTGTTAGTTGTATATGAAATATGAGATGGTTTTATAAGGGGGTTTGATTATAATCGTCTAAGAAAATGAAGGTATGATCTCTCTAAAGGAAATGCTGAATCATTTGCTCATTGGGTCAAATGAATACCAGTGTTTTCCCACCTTTTCCTTAATCTCTCCTTCCCCTCTTTCCCCTTGTGATGACATAGACGCGAGTGTTGCGGAACGACTTCGCACGCTACAACATTGACGAAGAGGGCCGGGAAGACATTGATAGTGATGAATACGGCTGGAAGATCATCCACACAGATGTCTTCAGGTTCCCGCAGCACAAGAGCCTGTTTTCATCCATCCTAGGTAAGAGATATAATCTTTCGTAAAGGCATTAAAATGAAGTGAATCCATTTACTCGTAGCTGCTTTGCACAAGGGTTTGATAAGTGTACATCTGCATTTTTTTTTCTTTTGATTTTCCTTATTAATTTTTATGTTTATATAGTTATTTACTCATTCCATATCTTATAATCCTGAAACCAGCCTAATTTAGCTGAGCACTTCCAGGTGTCGGATGTCAGTTCCTGGCAGTGGCAGTGGGGATCATTGGCATGGCACTGCTAGGCATGTTCAACGTCCACCGGCACGGCTCTATGAACAGCGCAGCAATCTTCCTGTATGCCCTGGCGTCAGTCATTGCAGGATATGTGTCCTCAACCAACTTCAGGATGATGGGGGGCACGAAGTGGGTGTCCAACATCAACTTGACGACAGTACTCTTTGCAGGTGCAGTGTTGATAGCTTTGGCTTCTTTTTTGGTCGAAAGGAGAGGTACAGAATGAGGATGAGAGTGAGAGTGAGGGTGAGATTGACTGTGAGTGAGAGAGAGAGTATTCATTAGTAGACACATACGGATATATATTTCTATTCAGTGCAGCTCAACTTAATTCTTACTCTCATTCTCAAATCTCAACCTCCTTATTTAGATATCTATATGAGCATTAGAAAATGTATCCATCTTCATCTTTATTCACTAATTTATACACAGTTATCAGTACAGCTAGCTAACTAAGAGGACGAATGTATATGATAAGACCCACAGACAAACCCCTACATCAGCATGATCTTTTGCAGGTCCGTTCTTCTTGATCTGGAGTATTCAGAACACGGTCGCTTGGGCCTACCACTCCACGCAGGCTCTCCCCTTCACCACCATCATACTTCTGCTGCTGATGTGGATCTGCGGTGAGTCTCCCTGGCTTCTGCGTCTGGGTTTGTATGTGGCTTTTGCTTTAGGAGAACGGGATATGGTCTCTAATGGAAAGTGATGTATGTGTGTATGTACTCAGCCGTTACAAGTTTGTGTTTTGAGTGTAGGATGGTTCATTTGGATATGAGGTTTATGTATGAATGAATTTTGTTTTTAGAACAGTTTGTTTTGAGTGTGGGATGGTCTCTGTCATTTATGCATGTGTGATATGAAGGGAATGATTTGTTATCGTATGCAAGTAATTACCAGTTGACATTGAGTGGTGGAAAAACACACAGTATGTTGGGAGATTGCAACCTCTGCCTCAGAAGAAACATTTTAATGATTTTAAGTGTCCTCCTGCAGTGGGCTACCCACTCACCATTTTTGGAGGGATCCTGGGCAAGAACGGCCACATGGAGTACAACTTCCCCTGCCGGACCAAGAACATTGCGCGGGAGATCCCCTCAGGTCCCTGGTACCGCTCCTCCTGGGCACACTGCTTGGTTGGCGGTTTCCTGCCCTTCAGGTGAGCTTTATCTTACTCTTCTGTGTAATCTATTTCTTTACTTATCCTTTTTTTTTTTTTTTTTTTTTTTTTTTTTTCTTCTTGTTTGTTCCTCTCTAACCTTTCCGCTATGGGCATTTTCCACAGTGTTGGTTCACTTTCTTTCTTTCTTTCTTTCTTTCTTTTTTTTTTTTTTATATATATATATATATATATATATATATATATATATATATATATATATATATATATATATATAATATATATAATATATATATATATATAAATACAAGTTAGTTATTCCTTCAGTCGGGTAAATAATGCATCATACAAATGCTAATAGCATCACTTTGATGATATATCACAAGTTTAGTTTAGAAAATAATAAGAAATATAACATCTTAAGATATCCATCCCAGGCCAAACATCTTAGGATATGACTTATCTTAGAATATTTTTTTTTCTCCTCTTCTTCTTCTTTTTTCTTTCTTTTCTTTTCTCTCCGTTTCCTGTTTATCTTCTCATTTATGAAAATATTTTTTATTATAACTACCCTTCCCTAAATCCTTCCTTCCCCACCCCCAGTGCCATCAGTGTGGAGATGTACTACATCTTCTCGACGCTGTGGGGCCGCGAGCAGTACACTCTGTACGGGATCCTCGGGGTGGTGTTCATCATCCTTCTGAGCGTGACTGCCTGCGTGTCCGTGGCCCTCACTTACTTCCAGCTGGCTGCCGAGGACTACCGATGGTGGTGGAGATCCATCTTCAGCGCAGGGTGAGGATTGGGGTCTCTTGGCGGAATCTTGAAGCGAGTGGTGTTGTTTTTGTTTTCTCAATGTTAGTTCGATTCTAAACGCGTTGACTGCCTTATGTACCAATTGCGTCACATTTCGAACTTGCGATAGCTGCCAAATGTACCAGTACTTCAGGGGTAGATTCGTTATGTACTTTTATTTGTGTGTGAGTCCAGTAGTTCATCCATAAAATAGGGAAAATAACAAAATTGTGGGATGAAATTTAAATGACTAGATAGATTGATAAATGAATGTGTGTATGTGTATGTGTGTGTATATATGTATATATATGTATATGTATATGTGTGTATATATGTGTGTGTGTGTTTATATATATATATATATAGAGAGAGAGAGAGAGAGAGAGAGAGAGAGAGAGAGAGAGAGAGAGAGAGAGAGAGAGAGAGAGAGAGAGAGAGAGAGAGAGAGAGAGAGAGAGAGATTGTGACATTGAAAGATTTTCACTATTAACGCAATGGCAATTCTGAGATGGCCATAAAAAACTTTTTTCCTCTCGAAAATGCTCTCTATAACTTGACAAACAAAGTGCATCTTTTTAAAAATCAACTAGATATCAAATTATTCTTTTACAAAAATAATTATTTCAAAAGAATGACAATAGGATTTCGTGACCATGGATGACTCGTGTAAGAGTGCTATACAGATTGGACTGTTGCAGCACCATGTGTACCACATGTGTCCAAAGACTTTTATTGTTGTAATACATAAAGAGTACCCACCCTCTTGCCCCATGGCTGCCACAACTCTAAATATAACACACAGGAAACTTGATGGTGCTATAATAAGTTTCCAATAATGCTCTTTGGTGATTAATGTGTTAAATGGGCTGGTTCAACACAGTAGCAAATTTAATTGCTACTGAGAGTGCCTGTTGCCATCAAGGGGTCTTCAAGAACTCTTGATTTTATATATATATATATATATATATATATATATTATATATATATATATATATATTATATATATATATATATATATATATATATATATATTATATATATATATATATATAATATATACATATATATATACATATATATATATATATATATATATGTATATATATATAATATATATATATATATATATATATATATTATATATATATATATAATATATATATATATATATATATATATATAATCACGCAAGATTGCAGACTTATGTTAATTGGCTATGGTAACAGATAGCTATGAATCCACCATTGACCAGCAGAGCTAATTACTTCAATTTTTTGTTTTTTGCAGGTCTACTGGTGGCTTTGTCCTGATGTATTGTGTGTTCTACTACTTAAAACGCTCAAACATGTCGGGTGGCCTGCAGACCATCGAGTTTGTGGGCTGGTCACTTCTCACCTGCTACGTGTTTTTCCTCACCCTCGGGACGGTCTCCTTTGTGGCCTCCTTCACCTTCGTCAAGTACATTTACCGCAACATCAAGATGGATTAGGCTGGGTGGCTTTGTGTAGTTCAGTTTTCTCTCTTTCTTTAAAGATGTACATTCTGTTACAGAAAAGGATTAGAATCATCGTGGTGTGTTAGGAAGAGAGAGTCTTATTTATGAGGAATGCAAATAACTCCTCAAGTCAACACCATAGGAATGAACGTAATGTATAGTGTGTCAGACAGATAGACGTGAACTTGGATTTGGTCCTTTTCGATCCTTAGATATAAGATGAAGTAGAGTTACAGCAGATTGTATTTATTATCATGGTTTTTGCTCAGAAAAGAGGCATTGATGCTATTTTTATGAGTAAGGCTGAATGGGAGTTTCCCCTAAGTACAAGGAGTACCTGTTGCTCTGTGGAGAGAAACTCCCCTCCCCTCACTTCAAGGCTTGTGAATTGTAATGATTAGTTAAGCAGACTGCATTCATGTGTCTGGTGAGGCTCTGGGATCCAAAGGACTTCTGGATGATGTTTTATTTTTTTTATTTATCATTATTTTATCTTTTATACATTGCTGGAATTTTAAACTTACACATCCAGTCCTTTCTTTGCAATGACTTTTTTTTTTCTTTCTTATCCGGTAATAAAAGGAAGCTCTTGTGAACAGAATCGTGAGATAGAGATAGAGTCCCTTTCTTTCTCAGTGCCAGTCTTTCTACCTGGAAATTTGGATAATGCTGAATGCTTGCTGAAGGACCAAGTGCTAAGCCTAGTGCCTTATAACAGTTCTAGGGGTCTGAACAGTAACAATTCTCAAACTGTTAGTTGATCAAGGATGACAAAAAATGCTTGGATGCCACACCCTTTCCATCTGGGTCCTGTGTATCAGATTGATATGTCAGTATGGACTGCAAGAGGAGGTTTTATATCTTTTTATCTGTGAGTGTCTGTGTACTGCTCTTGTCAGTCTACCTCTCCGTTAGGCTGTGTCCTATAAATGTGAGAACTGTATCTTCTAGGTGTAGTCAAAATGTAACATAGAAGTTTATAGAGCTAGGGTATTAGATAAAGCCATTTCAGTTTTTGCTGAAGACAAAGACACTATAAGCACATTGTTAAATGGTATTGAATGTTTTTAAACTATAGGAGTATCTCTGTGATTCTTCAAGTGGTTTTAAATCATGTGGATAAAGATTTGATTAGATTTCACAGTGTGCATACTTCTAGCTAATTTAAACGAAAGTCAGTACTAAGCATGTATCAGGATGTGTGGTATAGCAATATTTTTTTCCCAAGATAGTCCTGCGTTGTCCAGTTGTCAAATCTTGCATTGTCGTCTGAGACTGAAAATGTTGCATCAATGAAGCCCACTTTGCCTGCTGTTTTATACAAAGCAATTACCAATTGAGTTAGGAAAAGCGAGTGATTATTTGCGAAAAGGAATCTCTTATTAAGCTATTTCACGTGAGTCATAATACACAAAGGATTCATCTTCGCGTGGTGACGGCCTCACCAAATTATTTTCGTCACAGTGAATTGCTTGATAGATTTTTTTAGAAAGTACGTGCATACATGTCTATATCAACTGTTGTACAAATCAGAATATCTTTTGTATTTGTTCAGGAAAGAATTTCTTTAGGGGGATAAAAAAGAATGATGATGAAAAGAGAAAAGAGGGAAAAGTCAAAAGAGATAAGTGGGATTGGTATAAATCCCTTTTTTCTTCTTCATCTTTTCCTTCTATTTTGTTAATCTAACTAGATAGCTTTCGTGCTATTTCAGATTTTATCATTTCAGTTGTCAGTGCTGAAGGCTTTGTTTGTGTCTTGCTCTTTTTTTCTTTTTTTTGTTACATTGAATTACTTTAGAAATTTAGTGACTCATAGAAGGTCACACAAGGGGTACTTGCACACCCTCACAGTCGCCCATATTAACACAGTCATCTACCCATACCATCTCACTTACACTCACTCTCACTCACTCACTCATTCACTCACTCTCATATACTCTCACTCACTAACTCTGTCTCTCCCTCTATCTATCTATCTATCTATCCATCTGTCTGTGGGTGTGTGAATATTTCTATATGTTTAGATACATTTCTCCTCATCTTTAGGATTAGTCAAGGTAAAAGTTTGGTTATGTACAGAGCACAGGGCAAGCTGATGGTGTAAAGTGTTTTGAGTGTTATCCATTTGCAACTGAGTTTGTTGATTAAGAAGATTGATTGCTTTAGTTCAGGGGGCTTCTCTGGTACTTTGAATCCAGATGTGATTATCAAAGTTAGTGTCTTCATTATTATTTTTAAGAGTTATGAATAGCGTATTCAGATTGATATTATGAAGGCCTTGTTACTATAATATTCTTCTTCTTCTTCTTCTTCTTTTTTTATCTGATCTTTCTCTTTCTCTTGATTTTAAGGTATTTGCATATTTTGTTGATTGTTGTTTTCAGATTTTATGATGCCTGTATTTTAAGAGGTAAAAATATCATACTGTTTCAATGATGGTAAAAAAAAAAAAAGGAGAAAAAGAGATTTATATAAGGTCATGAACCGAGTGAAAATATGCTTCAATTATACTTTAAAAACCAAAGGTATTTTATCATTTGTGAGCAGTATGTGGCTTAGAAATCTGCTGAAAATTATCATATATATTGAAAGTATAGATTGTATTTTATTTTTTCTTTCTTGCTTTAAAGTTCTTGTATTTG
>NW_028234439.1:19188079-19190579 GCF_977035675.1 Penaeus japonicus
CTGTAAAGCAAAACTGGAAAAGAAAAGACCCGTTGCCGGGGAGAGGAAAGGCGGGATAGGGGAAGGATAAGGAAGGTAAGAGGGAGAGAGAAAAGAGGACGATAGTAAGAGAGTGAGAAAGAGCAGGGGCTTAACCCAGTGAGGGAGACAGATATACAGGACGGCGGAAAGGCAAACACCTACTGGATCAGCACTTAACCCATTCACGCCGGGGCCATCATTTCCTTTGCAACACGGAGCTAATACCGAGGTTTTCGAACGCATCGCTTCAAACGCTTCAAATTCCGGCGGCACGGGCGCCGCGGCGCTAGCCGCCCGCCGCTCACGCCCCGACGCCGGCCGGCCCCAATATCTCGTCGGCAGCGTCTGACGCGAAAACCACAAAACGTGTCAGCACGTCATCCGGCGTGAGTGGGTTAAGAAACAATTAGCCATCCTCCGCTTCAGACCCTCCCCACCCACAGCTGATTCGTCTGGGGAAAGGAAAGGACTTCAAGACCCAACAGGAAAGCAAGGCGGTTCCTGTTAAGGGAAAGGCACGTTAAAATAAACTCGAGCCCCCCCCCCCCACCCCCCTTGACCACTCCCACCCACTCGCATAGTCACCGCACGCTATATTCGCCAAGAAGCCACGCCCCTTTTTACTTAACTAGTAAACTGGTTGGTTCATATACAATGTACGCGTTGTGTTCCATGTATACACACTTTGTCCAACAGTTTGTAATCAAAACTCTTTCTGCTTGATTACGTATAAAATTGGTAACATAAATATTTAAGTGATTTTAAAGCATTACCACTTTAGAAAGGGTATGGTGTGGTGTAAGAGTTTTGTGAGATAGAATATGGATGAAAATCATAGTTTGCCAGGAAACCATAATACATTAATTATGTTGTGCCAGAAAACCATAATACATTAGTCATATTGTGCCAGAAAACCATAATACATTAATTATATTGTGCCAGAAAACCATAATACATTAATTATATTGTGCCAGAAAACCATAATACATTAATTATATTGTGCCAGAAAACCATAATACATTAATTATATTGTGCCAGAAAACCATAATACATTAATCATATTGTGCCAGAAAACCATAATACATTAATTATGTTGTGCCAGAAAACCATAATACATTAATCATATTGTGCCAGAAAACCATAATATATTAATTATGTTGTTTCAGAAAACCATAATACGTTAATTATATTGTGCCAGAAAACCATAATACATTAATTATATTGTACCGTATTATGTTACTGCAGTGGAAATTCGTTATTTTTTTTAAGTAGTTTTCTCTATCAAGTATGCATATTTACTTCTTCGTATGCATTTAATGAATACTTATTTTTATCTTATAAGTTTCAAATGGCCGAGTGACAACAATAAAATCTCCCAGCAGAGACTGTGAGGTGTTTGAGCACCGGAATTCAATAGTTCGGAAATTTCGATACTTCGGCGAAGGCCACGACCAGCAGGTGCCGGATTTTGGAGGTTCAACCTGTTGTGGCATTTCCTACTGCAAAATCAGTGCAGGTCACTTTGCCGTTAACTGCTGAGCATACTACCTTGTTATTTGTCAATATGTTAATCAATCTACACACGTATTTGAGACTTTCACTAAAAATGTATTTGATACATCACTGTTCAAAATTTACGCAAAATTTAATCTTTACCTTTCTTGATTTGATTAATTGAACTTTCTTATATATACACTCATATTTACGTGTATATATATATATATATATATATATATATAGATAGATAGATAGATAGATAATGTGTATATATGTATGTGTGTATATATGTATATGTACATACATACATATATATATATATATATATATTTATATATGTGTATATATATATATATATATATATATATATATATATATATATATATATATATATGTATATATATCTATAGATATTTATATCATAAATATATAACATAAACATATATAAAGAAACATTTCCTGTTTCTTTTCTTTTCTCTGTTTTTCCTTTTGTTGTTATTATCCATCGCCGTGTTTTGGAAGCCCGGTTCAAGGCCCCCTCCCCCCCCTCCCCAGGCAAGGCGAGACCAATGTTCAATAGCATAATAAGCAAACTTGTAAGACTGCCTCCGTGTTACGTGTGGGTGAGGATGGGCGTAAAAAGGTTTCCGAGAGTTTTGAAAACGTTCTGTAACGCCTTGGTTATATTAATCCCGCCGTGTGTGTGTGTCGTTCTTTTATCTCTTATATATTTTTGTTTCGTGTCGATGTATTTTATGTTGTTTATTTTTTTTTTACCCTCTCTATTTTTTTTTCTTTCTGTTTTTCTTTCTCTCTCTCTCTTCTCTTTCTCTATCTATCTATCTCTCCCCCTCTCTCTGTCTCTATCTATCTCTCCCCCCCCCCTCTCTCTCTCTCTCTCTCTCTCTCTCTCTCTCTCTCTCTCTCTCTCTCTCTCTCTCTCTCTCTCTCTCTCTCTCTCTCCCTCTGTCTCTATCTATCA
>NW_028234439.1:19195579-19200579 GCF_977035675.1 Penaeus japonicus
CCATCCAAATCAAAGCAAAACACCAACCATCCAAATCAAAGCAAAAAAAAAACAAAAAAACAGCCATCCAAATCAAAGCAAAACACCAACCAACCATCCAAATCAAAGCAAAACACCAACCAACCATCCAAATCAAAGCAAAACACCAACCAACCATCCAAATCAAAGCAAAACACCAACCAACCATCCAAATCAAAGCAAAACACCAACCAACCACCCAAATCAAAGCAAAACACCAACCAACCAACCAAATCAAAGCAAAACACCAACCAACCATCCTCATCAAAGCAAAACACCAACCAACCATCCAAATCAAAGCAAAACACCAACCAACCATCCAAATCAAAGCAAAACACCAACCAACCATCCAAATCAAAGCAAAAATCAACCAACCATCCAAATCAAAGCAAAACACCAACCATCCAAATCAAAGCAAAACACCAACCAACCATCCAAATCAAAGCAAAACACCAACCAACCATCCAAATCAAAGCAAAACACCAACCAACCATCCAAATCAAAGCAAAACACCAACCAACCATCCAAATCAAAGCAAAACACCAACCAACCATCCAAATCAAAGCAAAACACCAACCAACCATCCAAATCAAAGCAAAACACCAACCAACCATCTAAATCAAAGCAAAACACCAACCAACCATCCAAATCAAAGCAAAACACCAACCAACCATCCAAATCAAAGCAAAACACCAACCAACCATCCAAATCAAAGCAAAACACCAACCAACCATCCAAATCAAAGCAAAACACCAACCAACCATCCAAATCAAAGCAAAACACCAACCAACCATCCAAATCAAAGCACAACACCTACCAACCATCCAAATCAAAACAACCAACCATCCAAATCAAAGCAAAACACCAACCAACCAACCAAATCAAAGCAAAACACCAACCAACCATCCAAATCAAAGCAAAACACAAACCAACCATCCAAATCAAAGCAAAACACCAACCAACCATCCAAATCAAAGCAAAACACCAACCAACCATCCAAATCAAGGCAAAACACCAACCAACCATCCAAATCAAAGCAAAACACCAACCAACCATCCAAATCAAAGCAAAACACCAACCAACCATCCAAATCAAAGCAAAACACCAACCAACCATCCAAATCAAAGCAAAACACCAACCAACCATCCAAATCAAAGCAAAACACCAACCAACCATCCAAATCAAAGCAAAACACCAACCAACCATCCAAAAATCAAAGCAAAACAACCAACCATCCAAATCAAAGCAAAACAACCAACCATCCAAATCAAAGCAAAACAACCAACCATCCAAATCAAAGCAAAACAACCAACCATCCAAATCAAAGCAAAACACAAACCAACCATCCAAATCAAAGCAAAACACCAACCAACCAACCAAATCAAAGCAAAACACCAACCAACCATCCAAATCAAAGCAAAACACAAACCAACCATCCAAATCAAAGCAAAACACCAACCAACCATCCAAATCAAAGCAAAACACCAACCAACCATCCAAATCAAAGCAAAACACCAACCAACCATCCAAATCAAAGCAAAACACCAACCAACCATCCAAATCAAAGCAAAACACCAACCAACCATCCAAATCAAAGCAAAACACCAACCAACCATCCAAATCAAAGCAAAACACCAACCAACCAACCAAATCAAAGCACAACACCAACCAACCATCCAAATCAAAACAACCAACCATCCAAATCAAAGCAAAACACCAACCAACCAACCAAATCAAAGCAAAACACCAACCAACCATCCAAATCAAAGCAAAACACAAACCAACCATCCAAATCAAAGCAAAACACCAACCAACCAACCAAATCAAAGCAAAACACCAACCAACCATCCAAATCAAAGCAAAACACCAACCAACCATCCAAATCAAAGCAAAACACCAACCAACCATCCAAATCAAGGCAAAACACCAACCATCCAAATCAAAGCAAAACACAAACCAACCATCCAAATCAAAGCAAAACACCAACCAACCAACCAAATCAAAGCAAAACACCAACCAGCCATCTAAATCAAAGCATAACACCAACCAACCATCCAAATCAAAGCAAAACACCAACCAACCATCCAAATCAAGGCAAAACACCAACCATCCAAATCAAGGCAAAACACCAACCATCCAAATCAAAGCAAAACAACCAACCATCCAAATCAAAGCAAAACACCAACCATCCAAATCAAAGCAAAACAACCAACCATCCAAATCAAAGCAAAACACCAACCAACCATCCAAATCAAAGCAAAACACCAACCAACCATCCAAATCAAAGCAAAACACCAACCAACCATCCAAATCAAAGCAAAACACCAACCAACCATCCAAATCAAAGCAAAAATCAACCAACCATCCAAATCAAAGCAAAACACCAACCAACCATCCAAATCAAAGCAAAACAACCAACCATCCAAATCAAAGCAAAACAACCAACCATCCAAATCAAAGCAAAACAACCAACCATCCAAATCAAAGCAAAACACCAACCAACCATCCAAATCAAAGCAAAACACCAACCAACCATCCAAATCAAAGCAAAAATCAACCAACCATCCAAATCAAAGCAAAAATCAACCAACCATCCAAATCAAAGCAAAACACCAACCAACCATCCAAATCAAAGCAAAACACCAACCAACCATCCAAATCAAAGCAAAACACCAACCAACCATCCAAATCAAAGCAAAACACCAACCAACCATCCAAATCAAAGCAAAACACCAACCAACCATCCAAATCAAAGCAAAACACCAACCAACCATCCAAATCAAAGCAAAACACCAACCAACCATCCAAATCAAAGCAAAACACCAACCAACCATCCAAGTCAAAGCAAAAATCAACCAACCATCCTAATCAAAGCAAAAACAACAACCAACCATCCAAATGAAAGCACAACACCCACCAACCATCCAAATCAAAGCAAAACAACCAACCATCCAAATCAAAGCAAAACAACCAACCATCCAAATCAAAGCAAAACAACCAACCATCCAAATCAAAGCAAAACAACCAACCATCCAAATCAAAGCAAAAACACCAACCATCCAAATCAAAGCAAAACAACCAACCATCCAAATCAAAGCAAAACACCAACCATCCAAATCAAAGCAAAACAACCAACCATCCAAATCAAAGCAAAACAACCAACCATCCAAATCAAAGCAAAACAACCAACCATCCAAATCAAAGCAAAACACCAACCAACCATCCAAGTCAAAGCAAAAATCAACCAACCATCCAAATCAAAGCAAAACACCAACCAACCATCCAAATCAAAGCAAAAATCAACCAACCATCCAAATCAAAGCAAAAATCAACCAACCATCCAAATCAAAGCAAAACACCAACCAACCATCCAAATCAAAGCAAAAATCAACCAACCATCCAAATCAAAGCAAAACACCAACCAACCATCCAAATCAAAGCAAAACACCAACCAACCATCCAAATCAAAGCAAAACACCAACCAACCATCCAAATCAAAGCAAAACACCAACCATCCAAATCAAAGCAAAACACCAACCAACCATCCAAATCAAAGCAAAACACCAACCAACCATCCAAATCAAAGCAAAACACCAACCAACCATCCAAATCAAAGCAAAAATCAACCAACCAAACAAATCAAAACAAAATCAACCAACCATCCAAATCAAGCAAAAAACCCAACCAACCATCCCATCCAAAGCAAAACCACCCACCATCCAAATCAAAGCAAAACCAACCATCCAAATCAAAGCAAAACACCAACCAACCATCCAAATCAAAGCAAAACAACCAACCATCCAAATCAAAGCAAAACAACCAACCATCCAAATCAAAGCAAAACACCAACCAACCATCCAAATCAAAGCAAAACACCAACCAACCATCCAAATCAAAGCAAAACACCAACCAACCATCCAAATCAAAGCAAAACAACCAACCATCCAAATCAAAGCAAAACAACCAACCATCCAAATCAAAGCAAAAATCAACCAACCATCCAAATCAAAGCAAAACACCAACCAACCATCCAAATCAAAGCAAAACACCAACCAACCATCCAAATCAAAGCAAAAATCAACCAACCATCCAAATCAAAGCAAAACACCAACCAACCATCCAAATCAAAACAAAGCAAAAACCACCAAACCCCATCAATCAAAGCAAAAACACCAACCAACCACCCAAATCAAAGCAAAACATCAACCAACCATCCAAAAAGCAAAACACCAACCAACCATCCAAGTCAAAGCAAAACAACCAACCATCCAAATCAAAGCAAAACGCCAACCAACCATCCAAATCAAAGCAAAACACCAACCAACCATCCAAGTCAAAGCAAAACGCCAACCAACCATCCAAATCAAAGCAAAACACCAACCAACCATCCAAAAATCAAAGCAAAACAACCAACCATCCAAATCAAAGCAAAACACCAACCAACCATCCAAATCAAAGCAAAACAACCAACCATCCAAATCAAAGCAAAACGACCAACCATCCAAATCAAAGCAAAAATCAACCAACCATCCAAATCAAAGCAAAACACCAACCAACCATCCAAATCAAAGCAAAACACCAACCAACCATCCAAATGTTAAACTAGCAACCACACACGAGGAGGGTCGACCACCAGAGCCTAAATCCGTGGTCAGATTTACTACGCATAGATAAGAAAGGCTACCTACAAGTCGTCTTAATTCGACTAGTAGCCTCGAATTAGGTCGAATTAACACTAGTCGTCTTAATTCGACTTATAATGCTTGTGGGAGGGAATGAATTACAACAGGAAGTGGGACGTCAAGGGAAAAATATTGAGAAAGCATCGGTTTTTGAATGTTGCTGCTTATATGTACTTGTGGCGTTGTGTAGGTATTGGTATTAGTGTTATTGGTGTGTTGATGAGTATATTGTTGTCATTTTTTATTTTGTTATTATCAGTGTTATTATCGTTATTGTTATTATTGATATTATTATTATTA
>NW_028234439.1:19205498-19210498 GCF_977035675.1 Penaeus japonicus
CATACACTCACTCGATTATTCATACATACACTCACTCGATTATTCATGCATACACTCACTCGATTACTCATGCTCACTCACTAAATTACTCATGCATACACTCATTCTATTTCTCATACAAGCACTCACTCACGCATACACTAATCACTTACTCAAGCATTCACTCACGCATACACTACTCACTTACTCACGCATACACTCACTCAATTACGCACGCATACACTCACTCAATTACGCACGCATACACTCACTCAATTACGCACGCATACACTCACTCAATTACGCACGCACGCACTCGCTCACTCATTCACTCACTCACTCATTCATTCACTCACTTGCATGCTATTGTATCTGCATATATTGACCAATGTATTCTGTCGGATTTTTTGTGTTTTATTTTGCGTTGTATTTTGCATGTCGTAAGCATCATTTTTTTTAGTTTTTTTAAGCAATATGGTCTAGATTTATTTTTGTGTTTTTGTTTTTGTTTAGAATTATGTAATAGATGTGGCTATGATGTGTCTTTTTTCTCGCTTTTTTTCTTTTTTTTTATTTTTTTCCCTCGGTTTTCTACTTTTTTTCTTTCTTTCTTTCTTCGTCATTTTCTTTGTCTTCTTGTTCTCCGGCGAGTGTTTGTTTATGACTTGCTGTGCGTGTGAGAGCGAGACAGACAGACAGACACACAGACAGACAGACAGAGAGAGAGTACGTGTCTGTGTCTGTTTGAGTGTCCGTGATTGTTTGTGTGCGTGTGTGTGTGTGTGTCTGTGTCTGTATGTCCGTGCGTGTGTGTGTCTGTGTCTGTTTGTGTGCGTGTGTGTGTGTGTGTGTGTCCTGTGGGTCTTGGTATGTCGTGCGCTGCTGTGTGTCTTGGGTCTGTTTGCTGTGCAGTGTGTGTTGTGTGCCTGGGTGTGTCTGTTTGTGTGCGTGTGTGTGTGTGTGTCTGTATGTCCGTGCGTGTGCGTGTGTGTGTGTCTGTGTCTGTATGTCCGTGACCCATTTCCTCCGGGCCTGTGTCCGGTGGTGGGCGTGGGGCGGGTGTGCGGTCTGTGGAGGGTCGGGACGGGAAAACTGGGCAGAAGGGCCGGGCCGGGGGGTTAAGAAGCGAAAAGAGGAGAGAGAAGAGGCGTAAGCACAGAGAAGCGAAGGGCGTGAGAACGAAGGGTGGGAGAAAGAGAAAGAGAAGAGGAATAGAAGTGGCTAGAGAAACGTAAAGGCAAGAGATGAAAAGCAGACCTACCACCATCACCATACCCACTACCAAAAAGAAACCTGTGAAAAGGAGTACAGCCAGGAAAAGGAAAGATCGACAAAGGAAAGAAAAGAAGAGAACCGACACGGAAAGGAAAGGAACGGAACCGGACAGAACACGAGGCAAAAGCTCCGCTCCCTCTTCTCTCCTTTCTCTCCTCTCCTGGCAGTTCCTCCCTTACCTTTAGCCTATTCGGCTCCGAAAAGAGCTTCAACTCCTCTCCTCCCCTCTCCACTCCTTTCATCTCCCCTACCCTTCCCTCTCCTCCCCTCCCCTTCCCTCCCCTCTCTTCCCCTCCCCTCCCCTCCCCTCCTCTCCTTCCCTCTCTCCCCCTCCCCTCCCCTCTCCTTTCCTACCCTCCCCTCCCCTCTCCTTTCCTACCCTCCCCCTCCCCTTCCCTCTCCTGCCCCCTCCCCTCTCCTCTCTCCCCTCTCCTCTCTTCCCCTCTTCTCTTGCGCCGTCGCATCCCGTGAGTTCTCCCTCCCCGCGAGTGTCCCGCCGACAATAACTCTCTCGCTCCCTCGCTCCCTCCCTCACTCCCTCGCTCGCTCCCTCGCCCTCCTCGGCTGTCTCCCCTCGACGTGACATCCAGACAGCTTGTTTCCAACGCTTGTCTCTCCTCTCTCTCTCTCTCTCTGTCTGGCTCTGTCTGTCTGGATCTCTTTTTCTTTCTCTCTCTATATCTATCTATCTCTTCATTCATTCTGTCATTCATTCATTGCCTCGCTCCTTTTTCCTCTTCTTTACCTTTCTTCTTTACCTTCTTTTCCCCCCTCCTTACCTTCCCCTTCCTCCCCTTCCTTCCCCTTCTTCTTTCCCTCCTTCCTTTCTTCCCCTCCCCCTTCCTCCCCCCTCCCTCCCTCCCTGCTCCCCCTCCCTGCTTCCCCTCCCCTCCCCTCCCTCATTCCCCTTCCCCCCTCCTCCCTTCCTTCCCCCTCCCTATATCCGTCCCTCCCTTCCCCATCCCCTCCCTCCTTCCCTCCCTCCCTCCCTCCCTCCCTCCCTCCCCCCTTCCCTTCCCCCCTTCCCCTCCCTCCCTCCCTCCCTGCTTCCCCTCCCCCCTTCCCTTCCTGTGCCACCCTCTCTCTCTCTCTCCATTACCTTTTGTGTCTGAATATTCACGGAGCATGCATGACAAGGGGGCTCAACCGTGCCAGAACAGCGGTCAAGGCAGAGGGAGAGAGAGAGAGAGAGAGAGAGGGAGAGGGAGGGAGGGAGGGAGGGAGGGAGGGAGGGAAGGAGGGAGGGTGGGAGGGAGAGGGAGGGGAAGGAGAGAGAGGAGAGAGAGAGAGAGATGAGAGAGTGATGAGAGAGAGAGATGATGATTGAGGAGAGTTGGGAGTGGATTAAAGAGAAGAGATAGGAAGAGAGAGAGAGAGAGAGGAGGAGGAGGAGGATTGAGAGAGAGAGGAGAGAGGAGAGAGGTGGTGGACGTCAGAGAGGGAGAGAGGGAGAGAGAGAGGGAGAGAGAGAGGGAGAGAGAGAGAGAGAGAGAGAGAGAGAGAGAGAGAGAGAGAGAGAGAGAGAGAGAGAGAGAGAGAGAGAGGGAGAGAGAGAGGGAGAGAGAGCCGTGTAGGAGTGCATGTATGATTTCATGTTTGTGCATCTGATCCAGATCTTTCCGGTGGTTATGCTGATGTTTTTCTTTTTTGTTTGTTTGTCTCTCTTTTTTGTCTTATTCTCTCCATCCTTTTGTTCTGTTCGTCCTCCTCCTTCTCTCCGCTTCCACCACCTCTTTCCTTCTTTTCCCTCTTTCTCTTTTCCTCCACCACCATTTCCCTCTTCCTCTCTCCTCCTCCTCCTCCGCCTCCACTCCCTCTCATCCCCCCTCTCTCTCCTCCTCCTCCTCCGCCTCCACTCCCTCTCATCCCCCCTCTCTCTCCTCTTCCTCCTCCCTCTCACTCTTCCTCTCTTTCCTCTTCCTCCTGGACCCTCTCACTCTTCCTCTCACTCTCACTCTTCCTCTCTCTCTCCTCTTCCTCCTCTCTCTCCTCTTCCTCCTGGACTTTCTCACTCTTCCTCCTCCCTATCATCTTCCTCTCTCTCCTCTTCCTCCTGGACTCTCTCACTCTTCCTCCTCTCTCTCCTCTTCCTCCTCCCTCTCACTCTTCCTCCCTATCATCCTCCTGTCTCTCCTCTTCCTCTCCTCCTTTTTATGTTTTTCTTCTGGTGCCATTTACTCCGAGTGGCACTTCCCGTAGTGTATAAGTTGTATCCCCGGAGTGTGATGCTCTCTACCTGTTTTGCATCCGTATTTTATTATTTTTTTCTTTTTCTTCTTCTCTTTCTTCTTCTCTTTCGTATATGCTGTATGTACCCGAGCCTCTGTTTGCCCTTTTTTTTTTTTTAAATTTGATGTGTAGTTTTCTGACCCGCTTGTTTTCCCCCCGTGTTCTAGGAGAAGCCACGGCAGTTCAGGCAGGTATGTTCTGCTTTTTTTTTCTTTTTGCTTTTCTTTTCTCTTGTTTTTTTTTCTTTTTTTTTTTAGACTTTTTTTGTGTGTGTGGGTGGGTGGCGGTGGGTTTGTCCGAGTTTGATCGGGTTTCTCTCCTTTTCTCTCCTTCATTTTTTAAATATTACTTTGTTGTGAGTGTGTGTGTGTGTGTGTGTGTGTGTGTGTGTGTGTGTGTGTGTGTGTGTGTGTGTGTGTGTGTGTTTGTGTGTGTGTGTGTGTGTGTGTGTGTGTGTGTGAGAATGAGTGTGTGTGTGTATGTGTGTGTGTGTGTATGTGTGTGTGTGTGTTTGTGTGTGTATAAATATATGAGTGTAACTTATTTATAAAATCATGTGGTTTTGTGTTCTATTTACCAAATGCCGTTTTATATTTGGCTGAATTTCCCGTATCTATTTTTTAAAACTGAAGTATTGTTCCTCATTCATCGCACCATCCGGGTTCTATAATTATTCCACCTTTCAGATAATTCCAGTGTGTACAGTTTTATTATTATTATGATGTTTGTGCATTTGTGTGTTTGTGTGTGTGTGTGTTTGCTAGAGTTCTTGCAACCAACCTCACGCAAAACCCAGGTGTTTCTGCAACCCCACTCTCACCCCACACAATAAAGAGGAACAATAAAGAGGACCTTACTCAAAAGAACCCCATACTTCCGCCCTCCCCTCCCCTTCCCTTTCCCCCCCACACACTATCACCCTCCCTCCCTCCCTCCCCTCACCTCCCCCACAAACACACTCAACCCCCCCACATACTGACCCCACACACCATCACCCTCCCTCTCCCCCTTCTCCTCCCCCACAAACACACTCAACCCCCATACACCATCACCCTCCCTCCCTCCCCCTCCCCACACACCATCACCCTCCCACTCTCCCCCCATCTCTCATATCTCCCCCCCTCCTAACCCTCACTCACCCCCCTCCTCTCCCCCCCAGCACACGGTGTCGGACAGCGAAGGGCGCGAGCAGCACTCACTCTCCCTCTCTTCCCCCCCCCCCCCCTTCCCCCCCTCACCCTTTCCCTCACTCACCCTTTCACTCTTCCCTCCACTCCCAATCACCCCCACCACCCCCCCCCCCCCCCCCGCCCCCCACCTCCTCACCTTCTTTTTTCCCCCCCAGCACACGGTGTTTTTCCCCGGACCAAGCGAAGGGCGCGAGCAGCATCTCACTCTCCCTCTAGCCCCCCCCCCCTCCTTAAGGGCGAAGGCGCGAGCAGCACTCACTCTCCCTTTTCCCCCCTTCACTTCCTCCCTCACTCACCCCCCCCCCACCTTTCCTCTTCCCCCCTTAG
>NW_028234439.1:19215498-19222998 GCF_977035675.1 Penaeus japonicus
GGATTCGGGATTCGGGATTCGGGATTCGGGATTCGGGATTCGGGATTCGGGATTCGGGATTCGGGATTCGGGATTCGGGATTCGGGATTCGGGATTCGGGATTCGGGATTCGGGATTCGGGATTCGGGATTCGGGATTCGGGATTCGGGATTCGGGATTCGGGATTCGGGATTCGGGATTCGGGATTCGGGATTCGGGATTCGGGATTCGGGATTCGGGATTCGGGATTCGGGATTCGGGATTCGGGATTCGGGATTCGGGATTCGGGATTCGGGATTCGGGATTCGGGATTCGGGATTCGGGATTCGGGATTCGGGATTCGGGATTCGGGATTCGGGATTCGGGATTCGGGATTCGGGATTCGGGATTCGGGATTCGGGATTCGGGATTCGGGATTCGGGATTCGGGATTCGGGATTCGGGATTCGGGATTCGGGATTCGGGATTCGGGATTCGGGATTCGGGATTCGGGATTCGGGATTCGGGATTCGGGATTCGGGATTCGGGATTCGGGATTCGGGATTCGGGATTCGGGATTCGGGATTCGGGATTCGGGATTCGGGATTCGGGATTCGGGATTCGGGATTCGGGATTCGGGATTCGGGATTCGGGATTCGGGATTCGGGATTCGGGATTCGGGATTCGGGATTCGGGATTCGGGATTCGGGATTCGGGATTCGGGATTCGGGATTCGGGATTCGGGATTCGGGATTCGGGATTCGGGATTCGGGATTCGGGATTCGGGATTCGGGATTCGGGATTCGGGATTCGGGATTCGGGATTCGGGATTCGGGATTCGGGATTCGGGATTCGGGATTCGGGATTCGGGATTCGGGATTCGGGATTCGGGATTCGGGATTCGGGATTCGGGATTCGGGATTCGGGATTCGGGATTCGGGATTCGGGATTCGGGATTCGGGATTCGGGATTCGGGATTCGGGATTCGGGATTCGGGATTCGGGATTCGGGATTCGGGATTCGGGATTCGGGATTCGGGATTCGGGATTCGGGATTCGGGATTCGGGATTCGGGATTCGGGATTCGGGATTCGGGATTCGGGATTCGGGATTCGGGATTCGGGATTCGGGATTCGGGATTCGGGATTCGGGATTCGGGATTCGGGATTCGGGATTCGGGATTCGGGATTCGGGATTCGGGATTCGGGATTCGGGATTCGGGATTCGGGATTCGGGATTCGGGATTCGGGATTCGGGATTCGGGATTCGGGATTCGGGATTCGGGATTCGGGATTCGGGATTCGGGATTCGGGATTCGGGATTCGGGATTCGGGATTCGGGATTCGGGATTCGGGATTCGGGATTCGGGATTCGGGATTCGGGATTCGGGATTCGGGATTCGGGATTCGGGATTCGGGATTCGGGATTCGGGATTCGGGATTCGGGATTCGGGATTCGGGATTCGGGATTCGGGATTCGGGATTCGGGATTCGGGATTCGGGATTCGGGATTCGGGATTCGGGATTCGGGATTCGGGATTCGGGATTCGGGATTCGGGATTCGGGATTCGGGATTCGGGATTCGGGATTCGGGATTCGGGATTCGGGATTCGGGATTCGGGATTCGGGATTCGGGATTCGGGATTCGGGATTCGGGATTCGGGATTCGGGATTCGGGATTCGGGATTCGGGATTCGGGATTCGGGATTCGGGATTCGGGATTCGGGATTCGGGATTCGGGATTCGGGATTCGGGATTCGGGATTCGGGATTCGGGATTCGGGATTCGGGATTCGGGATTCGGGATTCGGGATTCGGGATTCGGGATTCGGGATTCGGGATTCGGGATTCGGGATTCGGGATTCGGTATTCGGGATTCGGGATTCGGGATTCGGGATTCGGGATTCGGGATTCGGGATTCGGGATTCGGGATTCGGGATTCGGGATTCGGGATTCGGGATTCGGGATTCGGGATTCGGGATTCGGGATTCGGGATTCGGGATTCGGGATTCGGGATTCGGGATTCGGGATTCGGGATTCGGGATTCGGGATTCGGGATTCGGGATTCGGGATTCGGGATTCGGGATTCGGGATTCGGGATTCGGGATTCGGGATTCGGGATTCGGGATTCGGGATTCGGGATTCGGGATTCGGGATTCGGGATTCGGGATTCGGGATTCGGGATTCGGGATTCGGGATTCGGGATTCGGGATTCGGGATTCGGGATTCGGGATTCGGGATTCGGGATTCGGGATTCGGGATTCGGGATTCGGGATTCGGGATTCGGGATTCGGGATTCGGGATTCGGGATTCGGGATTCGGGATTCGGGATTCGGGATTCGGGATTCGGGATTCGGGATTCGGGATTCGGGATTCGGGATTCGGGATTCGGGATTCGGGATTCGGGATTCGGGATTCGGGATTCGGGATTCGGGATTCGGGATTCGGGATTCGGGATTCGGGATTCGGGATTCGGGATTCGGGATTCGGGATTCGGGATTCGGGATTCGGGATTCGGGATTCGGGATTCGGGATTCGGGATTCGGGATTCGGGATTCGGGATTCGGGATTCGGGATTCGGGATTCGGGATTCGGGATTCGGGATTCGGGATTCGGGATTCGGGATTCGGGATTCGGGATTCGGGATTCGGGATTCGGGATTCGGGATTCGGGATTCGGGATTCGGGATTCGGGATTCGGGATTCGGGATTCGGGATTCGGGATTCGGGATTCGGGATTCGGGATTCGGGATTCGGGATTCGGGATTCGGGATTCGGGATTCGGGATTCGGGATTCGGGATTCGGGATTCGGGATTCGGGATTCGGGATTCGGGATTCGGGATTCGGGATTCGGGATTCGGGATTCGGGATTCGGGATTCGGGATTCGGGATTCGGGATTCGGGATTCGGGATTCGGGATTCGGGATTCGGGATTCGGGATTCGGGATTCGGGATTCGGGATTCGGGATTCGGGATTCGGGATTCGGGATTCGGGATTCGGGATTCGGGATTCGGGATCTTCTACTACTAAATGTGTTTTGGTACAAAAGATAGAATTATGATGTGACAAGCGACAGAAGAACAGCATCATGTTTTCAAAGGGATAGAGGAATTATATATACTTGTATATATGTATATATATGTATATATATGTATATATATACATGTTTATATATATATATGTATATGTATATGTATATATATATATATGTATATTTATATGTATATATATACATACATCCATACATACATATATATACATATATATACATATACATATATACACATATGTATAGGTATAGGTATATGTGTATGTGTGTGAGTATATTATATATATATATATGCACACACACATACACATACATACATATAAATATGTATATATATAAAAAATCAACTTATGTCCCGAGAAAACCCATGAACCTTTTGAGGAACAAGAAAATCCCTCATTGTGGAGCTTTGATGTTAACGAACACTATTTTTCTTAAAAGTCACATTCCATGACATTGCTTCTTAAAATACAATCCAAGCAATGAAGTTATACATCCACGTGCAATATGATAGCAACAGCTGTATCCAAGGATTAAATTTCACTTTAAATTAATCTTAATAAAGTGTCATATTTTAAAATTAGTGGACTTCAGTAATCTTAATTCATAACGAGTGTATCTTAAGATAAGACACATTAAAGAGTGCGAAGAAAGACAGTGTCATAAGAACAGATCAATTGATGATGAATTTACGGAACCTTCTGGAAACTGTAAGAAGTAGAATCTTCAGTTTTATTGTTCCAGAAGAAAGCTTGATATTGGAGCTTGATGTTGAATGTAGGCTTTGTAAGTTGTAAGCCTCCGGTACTCATCAAAATTTTTAAAATAAAATAAAATACAAAAATGAAAAAATCTCGTCAAAGTTGTCATTCTTTTGAAAAAATAAAAAAATGCACCTGTATATGATCTTGTGCTTTCTCTTCAATGCTTATTTCCGTGTTTCATTTCTTTGCTCTCTTTATGTATGAATCTATTCCACATAATGTATCCCTTTAGGCAGTCCATATCTGTGATACAGTCTTGCTATATATATACATATATGTATATGTATATATATATATATATATATATATATATATATATATATATATATATATATATATATATATATATATATATATATATATATATATATATATATATATATATATATATATATATATATATATATATATATATATATAAACTTCATTGGCCCTCAAGTGGCATTCCATAATTGAGGTTCCATCGTGTGGACGTCATTTCCTTAGTTGCTTCGAGTTTTCCATCTGGGAACCTGTTTCATCATGACATGGTGCTTTAGAGTCTATTAATCAGTAATCATACGAAAGAGGCGATAACATGGAAATAACAGGGAGCGTGTTTGCCGTTTACACCGAGTGGTTGGACTTGTGGCACTGTGGGAAAGGTCATTGGAAAGGGAATTGCCATAATACATGTAGTCATTTGGTGACTGAATTATTCTCTACAAAATGTGAACTGATGCAGCCGAGACGGAGGATTTTGACTGCTCTGGTTTTATGATATCTCTTCCATACATAAATGTGAGGATTTTTCTAGTGAGTGTTATTTATCCTAAATTATCTGGTTACAACTTTTTCCACAAATTAGTAGGGTTTCTGAAAAGGAAGGGAACCACAGTGTGGACTGATATAATAATGATGAAATAAATATGAAATTGATGCTATGATCTTTCAGGGCAGAGTTTCTATTGATATAACATAAATATTTAAATGAATATTCAACATGTAAAAAGTTACAAAGGAAATGGTGAATAAATTTCATGGTAGGATTTTGTAATAAATACATTCCTACAATTAACTCTGAAGTAAAAGAACTAGCAATATTAAAAAAAAAAAAAAAAAAAACTTTGTGCTGTGGCATTGTCATAAATCATTTATGTTTCTGAAATAAAATCACAGGATATTTCTAGGCATTACAACGATCATACAAAATTTTCTTATTTGGCCAATCATTTTGCTTAATTCCTGGTATCATATCTATAACAATAAATGTACCTTGTGTACTCAGAGCTCTTTAAGTGTCTATAAGAGTGACTTATGGTATTCCTTATGCAAGGACAAAAGTGAAAAATACATAAAGAAAGCATTTTGAGGTGATCATTTCTTTTTGGAAATTGTATTTACTTAATGAAGTTGAAAGAAGTTTAATGGATGTGAGATTAAAATAGAAGAATGAATATTAATTGCTTATTCAAAATATCTGTACAGAAAGTTGTAATAAGAGAAAATATATCTGTAACTGTTCTCTGATCTTATGCTGTGCTTGAAAATCCATTTGTGATAATGCAAAATACCCACTATGTAGCAGATTTTGCTAATCACAAAATGGTATTACTGCGAATAATAGTATATTTCAATAATCTTTTTAATGATGATGCCAAGTTAAAATGATCAGTTGCTAAACAAAATATAAAAATCTGGGAATAACCTGTTTTGGATGAGGTATTCTTTAAAAGGTAGCCTGTCCATATCACCAACAATGAATTGTTATTAATGAATAACAAATTATTAATTGTTGCATTATGAAATTGGTGAAAACCAACTATTAAATATTGTACTTGCTTATACAAGAACACAAATATATCAAAGGCATCTGCATGGGCATTTCAACTATATCTAAGTAGTTTTTCAAAGAAGTTTCATATGGAACTCAAAAAGGTCGCGAGCAGCACTACGACCGCGGGGAGCCGCTCATCTTCATCGGCGGGATGCCTCGGTCGGGCACCACCCTCGCCCGCGCCATGCTGGACGCCCACCCGAACATCCGCTGCGGCGAGGAGACCCGCGTCGTGCCCAGGATCCTGCAGATGAGGCAGCAGTGGAAGCGCTCGCCCAAGGAGTCCATGCGGCTGGAGGAGGCGGGCGTCACGGACGAGGTGGGCGGGGATGGGGGATTTGGGTTTTTCTTTCTTCTTCTTCTTCTTCTTCTTCTTCTTCTTCCTCTTCTTCTTCCTGCTTCCTCTCCTCCTTCTTTCTTCCTTCTTCTTCTTCTCTTTCTTCTTTCTTCTTCTTCTCTTTCTTTTTTCTTCTTCCTCTTCGTCTTTTCTTCTTCTGTTTCTTCTTCTTCCTCTTCTTCTTCTTCTTCTTCTTTTCCTTCTTTTTTTTCTTATTATTTTTTTCTTCTTCTTTTTCTTCTTCTTCTTCCTTCTTTTTCTTTTTCTTCTTCCTTCTTCTTCTTCCCCTTGTGGTTTTTTATTTCGTTTTTTTTTGTATCTTTGGGGGTTTGTTGTTTTTCGTTTTTGCTGTGATCTTTTTTACTGTTATTAATAATTTTTAAATTTTACAGGTAGTTCTTGGTTGTTCATTGCATGCCAAGGATAGGGCTAGGATAGAGCCTGGAACATTGCCATTCATTTTTTTTTTCTATTTGATTGTTATTAATTAAACACGGTGTTCCAATGTTTACAAAGGCAGACACTTCCCTCCACCACCTGCATCCCTCCCTCCTTCCCCCCTCCTTTAGCCCTTGTTTCCTTCCCTACAGAGTTTTTTTTTTCTGTTTGTTGTGTTTTTGTTTTTTTTTTTTTTTTTTTTTTTTTTTTTTTGTTGTTTTTTGTTTGTTTTTTTTTTTTTGTTGTTTTTTTGCCTCCCTCCTCCCTTCACTTCTTATCTGCCTCTCTCTCTCTCTCTCTTTCTCTCTCTTTCTCTCTCTCTCTCTCTCTCTCTCCATCCATCCTTCCTTCCCTCCCTTCTTTCGTCCCTCTTGCCTCCCTCCTTTTCTGCTTCTCTCCTTCCTCCTCTACTCCCTTTTCTTACCCATGTTTTATCTTCCTCTCCCCTCCTCCCTGTCTTCCCTCCCCTTTTCCCCTTCTTCCTTCCTCCCTCCCACATTCCTTTTCCCTCCCTACTTCCCTCTTTCCCTCCCACCCCCTCCATCAAGACCTCCCATCACCCCCCTCCCCCTCTTTAGCCCCCCCCCCCCCCCCCCCTCCCATCTCTTCTTGTCGCATTCTATCAGGACCCTCCCATCACCAATCCCATCACCGCCGACCCCCCACACCCCCCCCCCTCCACCCCTCCCACCCCCCTCCTTAGTCCCTCCACCAAGGCCTCCCATCACTCCCCTCCTCCCCTCCTTAGCCCCTCCATCAAGACGTCCCATCACCCCCTCCCCCTCCCTCCCTCCTTCCCCTCCTTAGTCCCTCCATCACCCCCCTCCTTAGTCCCTCCCTCCCTCCCCCTCCTTAGTCCCTCCATCAAAACCTCCCATCACCCTCCTCCCTCCCTCCTTCCCTCCCCTATCCCCCAATTCCCCCGTCTCTCCCATGCATCTCACCCCCATGCCTCTCCTCCCTCCCCCCAGGTGCTGGACGAGGCCATCTCCTCCTTCATCCTGGACATCGTGGTCAACCATGGCCAGCCCGCGTCCCGCCTGTGCAACAAGGACCCGTTCACGCTCAAGTCGGCCACGTATCTGGGCAAGCTGTTCCCCAACGCCAAGTTCCTGTTCATGGTTCGCGACGGCCGGGCCAC
>NW_028234439.1:19243891-19246391 GCF_977035675.1 Penaeus japonicus
CTCCCTAGCCCTCCTCCCCATCCCCCTTCCCATAATAGCAGCGAGGGAGTGTGGCGATATTTACAGTACGTAACATCCAGGCGCGATATGAACGTACAGCTGTGAGATAACGAAGTGTGTGTGAGGTGCTCGCGAACTCTCGCTTGGCCGGAGGGGGCCCACGCACGCAGGCTGAGGGAGTGGAGTGGAGTGGAGTGGACGTGGTAGAGGGGTAAGGAAGGTAAGAGGAGAGAGGGTAGGGAAAAAAAGGGAGAGGGTAAGTCAAGAGGGGAAAGGGTAAGACAAGAAGGGTAAGGGTAAGGGGAGAGCGTAAAGCGAGAGGGGAAAGGACAAGACGAGAAGGGAAAGGTTATGACAAGAAGGGAAAAAACAAGAGGTAAGAGGGAAAGGGAAAGGCAAGAGGGGAGAAGGTAAAGAAAAAGGGAAAGGGTAAGACAAGAAATTAAAGGGCAAGGCAAGAGGGGTATGGGTAAGACAAGACAAGACAAGAAAGGAAAGGGCAAGGCAAGAGGGGTATGGGTAAGACAAGACAAGAAAGGAAAGGGCAAAGCAAGTGGGGTATGGGTAAGACAAGACAAGACAAGAAAGGAAAGGGTAAAGGGGGGGGGGGGGGGGGGGGGGGGGGGGGGGGGGGGGGGGGGGGAAAACAAGGCAAGTGGGGTATGGGTAAGACAAGACAAGACAAGAAAGGAAAGGGCAAAGCAAGTGGGGTATGGGTAAGACAAGACAAGACAAGAAAGGAAAGGGCAAGGCAAGTGGGGTATGGGTAAGACAAGACAAGACAAGAAAGGAAAGGGCAAGGCAAGAGGGGTATGGGTAAGACAAGACAAGAAAGGAAAGGGCAAAGCAAGTGGGGTATGGGTAAGACAAGACAACAGACAAAAAGGAAAGGGCAAAGCAAGTGGGGTATGGGTAAGAAACAAGACAAGACAAACAAAAGGAAAGGGCAAAAAGGTGAGAGATAGGGCAAGTGGGGTATGGGTAAGACAAGAGGGGACAAGGGGGGAAAGTGCATGGCAAGTGGGGTGAAGACTGATGGGTAAGACAAGTCAAAGGGGTGAAAGGAAAGGGCAAGGCAAGAGGGGTATGGGTAAGACAAGACAAGAAAGGAAAGGGCAAAGCAAGTGGGGTATGGGTAAGACAAGACAAGACAAGAAAGGAAAGGGCAAGGCAAGTGGGGTATGGGTAAGACAAGACAAGACAAGAAAGGAAAGGGCAAAGCAAGTGGGGTATGGGTAAGACAAGACAAGACAAGAAAGGAAAGGGCAAGGCAAGTGGGGTATGGGTAAGACAAGACAAGACAAAGAAAAGGAAAAGGGCAAAGCAAGTGGGGTCTGAGAAGACAAACAAGACTAGAAAGAAAGGCAAGGCAAAGGGGTATGGGTAAGACAAGAAACAAACAAGGAAGGGCAAAGCAAGTGGGGTATGGGTAAGACAAGACAAGACAAGAAAGGAAAGGGCAAGGCAAGTGGGGTATGGGTAAGACAAGACAAGACAAGAAAGGAAAGGGCAAGGCAAGAGGGGTATGGGTAAGACAAGACAAGAAAGGAAAGGGCAAAGCAAGTGGGGTATGGGTAAGACAAGACAAGACAAGAAAGGAAAGGGCAAAGCAAGAGGGGTATGGGTAAGACAAGACAAGACAAAGAAAGGAAAGGGCAAGGCAAGAAGCAAGAGGATAAGGCAAGGCAAGAGGTAAGGGAGTAAGACCAGAGGGGACGGACGGGGCGTAACGAGGTAGAGATCTATGTGGGGACAGGGGATAGATGGGAACAGGGGGGGGGGTAGGGGAGAGGGGGGACGTTTTTTATGTGAAATGGGAAGGTACGGGTTAATGGATGAGAAAGGGGAAGGGGGGGAGGGGGAGGGGGAGGGGGGAGGGGGAGGGAATGGGAGGAAAGGAGGAGGAGATGAAGGAAAGTAAAGGAAAAAGAAAGAGAGAGAGAGAGAGAGAGAGAGAGAGAGAGAGAGAGAGAGAGAGAGAGAGAGAGAGAGAGAGAGAGAGAGAGAGAGAGAGAGAGATGGAAGCAGATAGAAGAAGACAGAGAAAAAGAAAGATGAAAATAAATGAGTAAATGAATAAATAAAAATAGGAAAAGAGATAGGGTAAAGAAAAAACAAGGAAAAATAAGATTGTAAAGGAAGGGTAAGGAAAAAAAAGAGAGAGAGAGAGAGAGAGAGAGAGAGAGAGAGAGAGAGAGAGAGAGAGAGAGAGAGAGAGAGAGAGAGGGAGGGAGAGGGAGAAAGAGATCGTAGGATAGGTAAGGGTGTTTCCCGTCGCCAAGTGATGCAAATGTGGGAGTGAGAGGAGAGTGGAATGAGAGTGAGGAGTGATGAGGCGGGTTTAGAAGTGAGGAATGAGAAGAGAGGAGTGAGGAGTGAGGAGCAAGGATCTGTTTAGGAACAATGGTGGTGTGAGTGTTTACACAGCCGCCATGTGACTGCTCGCCTACCTTTCCTCCCTCTCCTCCTCCTCCTCCTCCTCCTCCCCCTTCTCCTTCTC
>NW_028234439.1:19248891-19251391 GCF_977035675.1 Penaeus japonicus
CTCTTTCTCTTTTTCTTTCTTTTTCTTTTTCTTTTTCTTTTTCTTTTTCTTTTTCTTTTTCTTTGTCTTTCTCTTTCTCTTTCTCTTCCTCTTTCTCTCCCCTCTCCCCTCTCCCTCTCCCTCTCCCTCTCCCTCTCCCTCTCCCTCTCCCTCTCCCTCTCCCTCTCTCTCTCTCTCTCTCCCTCTCCCTCTCCCTCCCCTCTCCCTCTCCCTCTCCCTCTTCCCCTCTCCCTCTCCCTCTCCCTCTCCGCTCTCCCTCTCCCTCTCTCTCTCTCTCCCTCGCCCTCTCCCTCTCCCTCTCCCTCTCCCTCTCCCTCTCCCTCCCTCCCTCTCTCCCTCTCTCCTCTCCCCTCTCCCGCTCCCTCTCCCTCTCCCTCTCCCTCTCCTCTCCCTCTCCCTCTCCCTCTCCCTCTCCCTCTCCCTCTCCCTCTCCTTCTCCTTCTCCTTCTATTTCTCGTACGCCCCACTTCCCTCATCGTTTTCTCGTCTTCCCTCCTCCTTATCCAAAGACCCAGGCTAGGAAGAGTGAAGGGAGCGTGGCAAGGGAGGCAGGGGAGGTCAGGGTGCAAGGTAGGTCAGGATAGAGGGCAGGCCTGGGCAGACCAGTGTAGAGGGCAGGCCTGAATAGAGGGCAGACCAGGGTAGAGAGCAGGCCAGGGTGCAGGGAAGGCTAAGATAGAGGGCAGACCAGGGTGCAGGGCAGGTCAGGATAGAGGGCAGGATAGGATAGAGAGCAGGCCAGGGTGGAGGGCAGACCAGGGTGGAGGGCAGACCAGGGTGGAGGGCAGGCCAGGGTGGAGGGCAGGCCAGAGTAGAGGGCAGGATAGGATAGAGAGCAGGCCAGGGTGGAGGGCAGACCAAGGTGGAGGGCAGACCAGGGTGGAGGGCAGACCTGGGTGGAGGGCTGACCAGGGTGGAGGGCAGACCAGGGTGGAGGGCAGGCCAGAGTAGAGGGCAGGATAGGATAGAGAGCAGGCCAGGGTGGAGGGCAGACCTGAATAGAGAGCAGGCCAGGGTGCAGGGCAGGCCAGAGGGTGCAAGCTGCAGGGCGCGAGGAAAGGAAGGACTCCCAAGGTCACGAGGCAGGGCGGGCAGGGCGGGCGGGGTAGGATAGAGAGCAGGCCAGGGTGCAGAGCAGGCCAGGATAAAGATAGGCTAGGATAGAGAGCAGGCCAGGATAGAGGGCAGACCAGGGTGGAGGGCAGGCCAGAGGGTGCAAGCTGCAGGGCGCGAGGAAAGGAAGGACTCCCAAGGTCACGAGGCAGGGCGGGTAGGGCGGGCGGGGTAGGGCGGGGCGGCAGCAGGAGTCAAGGCAGGAGGACGCAGGACATCTAGGGGCGGGGGGTGGGGGGGGGGCAGAAGGAGGAGCGGAAGCAAGGGGGGGGGAGATAGGGGGGGTAATGTTATTGTTATCACGGGTGAGGATATGTGGGGGGGGAGGGGGGCACTGCGTTGTTTGGGAGCGGATGCGGGGGGGTGAGTGAGAAGGGGTAGGGGGGATAAGGGGTTGAGAGAGGGGGTAGTGGGGGGATAAGGGGAGGAGAGAGGGGGTAGTGGGGATTGAGACGGGGGTAGAGGCGGGGGATGGGGTGGGGGGGGAGCTGCCGACGGGCATGGATGATGTCATCAGAGTGACGTCACTGCCTCCGCTGTTATTATGCGTGTTGCTCCCAGGATGACGTCACCATGTTAACGCCATTGGGGGCGGGGGGTGGGGGTGGGGGCGTGGTGTTACGCCACGTGACCGCAGGTATTGCAAATTGCAGGTATTCGTTTTGAGGCGATGAGTAAGCGGGCTGCAAGACAGACTGTGATTTCAGTGTGGTTTTCGAGATGAATTGAAGGCGACGCGTGAATGAACATTGAGGTTTTTATGTGTACGAGTATTTTATTTTTTTTATATATTTTTATACATTCAATGATAACAAGTAAAGCCTCAACACGTTCAGAAGTGCAAGGAATGCCATGTCATCAACAGCCTCTGCATGTTGGTGCATGTCTAATGTCTCTCTCTCTCTCTCTCTCTCTCTCTCTCTCTCTCTCTCTCTCTCTCTCTCTCTCTCTCTCTCTCTCTCTCTCTCTCTCTCTCTCTCCTCCCTCCTCCCTCCCTCCCTCCCTCCCTCCCTCCCTCCCTCCCTCCTCTCTCTCTCTCCCTCCTCTCTCTCTCCCTCCTCTCTCTCTCCCTCCTCTCTCTCTCCCTCCTCTCTCTCTCCCTCCTCTCTCTCTCCCTCCTCTCTCCTTCCCTCCTCTCTCTCTCCCTCCTCTCTCTCTCACTCTCTTTCACTCTCTTTCACTCTCTTTCACTCTCTTTCACTCTCTCTCTCTCTCTCTCTCTCTCTCTCTCTCTCTCTCTCTCTCTCTCTCTCTCTCTCTCTCTCTCTCTCTCTCTCTCTCTCTCTCTCTCTCTCTCTCTCTCTCTCTCTCTCTCTCTCTCCCCCTCCCTCCCTCCCTTTATCTCTCTTTCTCTCTTACCTCCTCTCTCCCTTCCCTTTAAAGACAA
>NW_028234439.1:19256391-19258891 GCF_977035675.1 Penaeus japonicus
GAGGGAGGGAGGGAGAGAGCTCGAGTGGGAGAGGAAGCCCCGGGGGGGAAGGGGGAAGGGAGGAAGGGAGGGAGGGGGGAGGGAGGGAGGGAGAGAGCTCGAGTGGGAGAGGAAGCCCCGGGGGGGAAGGGGGAAGGGAGGAAGGGAGGGAGGAGGGAGGGAGGGAGGGAGGGAGAGAGCTCGAGTGGGAGAGGAAGCCCCGGGGGGGAAGGGGGAAGGGAGGAAGGGAGGGAGGAGGGAGGGAGGGAGGGAGAGAGCTCGAGTGGGAGAGGAAGCCCCGGGGGGAAGGGGGGAAGGGAGGAAGGGAGGAAGGGAGGAAGGGGGGAAGGGAGGAAGGGGGGAGGAGGGAGGGAGGAGGAAGGGAGGCAGACAGTGCATCACCTGAGCCTCGAGACGCACATACCAACACGAGCCTCGAGTCCCAGCCGCGTGATCGCCCTGTTGTTGTGTGCACCTTCAGTCCCCTCCATGACAGTGCATGACCAAGTATTGCCGCCATGCGCTGTAACCTGACCACCCTTAAGCTCGCAGCTAGAAGGAAGGAGATAACAGCCTTGTTGCTGTTATCAGTTTTTTGTTTTGTTTGGGTGGGGGGTTGTTATTAATTAATGATATTATTACTACAGTTAGTACTGTTGCTGTCACTATCACTATCACTATCACTATCACTATCACTATCACTATCACTATCACTATCACTATTACTATTACTATTACTATTACTATTACTATTACTATTGCTATTACCATTACTATTACTAATAATTTTACTATTAGGAATTGTAATTTTGATAGTAATAGCAGTAGTAGTAATAGTAATAATAGTAGTAATAGTAAAAGTAAAAGTAAAAGTAATAGTAATTGTATGTAATAGCAATGGTAATTCTGATGATAGCCGTAGTAGTAGTAGTAGTGAGTCGTTCTCCTCGGCGTATGTACTTGAGCTGTGTTGCGTGTGTTACAGGAAATGATAATCCGTTGCCACAGTGAGTGAAGAGCGTGTGGCGCGGGACTCGGCCGGTGTTTGAGCCTCGAAAGGACTCGCCAGCCAAGCAGCGTTCGCTCACGAGTGTTCAGTGTTCAAGGAACGTGCCGAAGTGAAGCCAGTGGAATCGTTGTGGTTCTGTGTTATATAAATAAACAAGTGGAACCGGCGTGGCTCTGAGGAGGACGTGGCTCTGAGGAGGACGTGGCTCTGAGGAGGACTTGGCTCTGAGGAGGACGTGGTTCTGAGGAGGACGTGGCTCTGAGGAGGACTTGGCTCTAAGGACCCTGGGCGAGCTGAGTCGAGTTGGGTGCAGCGCCCCCACACCCTCGCCATGGAGAGGCCGTGAGGCGATGTGATCCTCGAAGGCAGCCGCTCGTCCTCTTCCGAGGGATCGTGTCCTGCTGGTGTCGTCCTGGGGCGTCCTCTTGCGTCTTACGAATCCCTCTCGCGCGTCCCTCGGGGCCCCTCCTGCGCCGGGGCCCCGCCTTGCCTTCTCCCTCCCTCCCCCCATCCCCCCTCCATCAGGGGCATGATGGAGAGCCTGGAGTTCCGCGAGAAGCTCCTCTACCCGGGCATCACGCCCACCATCCACTGCCACACCTGCAAGCGGCAAGGCAAGCGGCGGGCGGCGAGACCCGTGTCCTCCCCGCCCGCGCCCGCATCGGCCTCGGCTCTCCTTCTCAACGGGTATGTCACGCTCATTTCCCTCGGCTGCAACGGGCGGCTGCGGCGAGCGGTTGCGGCGGCGGTGGGCGGCGTCCTTGGTGCCACGTGTGACGTCACTCCGCTTTGGGATTGGGCGTCGTGGAATTTCAGTGTCACCGGGATTAGGTATTGATGTCATCAGGGGCGTTAATAAGGAGTCTCGTGCAGTCAGAGTCACAAGCATTCGATTTTAATTTGCGTCACCGTGAATGAATAATCCCGAAAGTGATCCCGCTCGCTTGTAAACAAACTGCGATGCAGGCGTGTCACGTTATGCTTCGGGCTGGCTGGTTGTCGGTCGGGGAGGGAACGTTGCAATTATTTCTTTCTGATACGGAGAGGTATCCGGTATGTTATGTTATATATATTTTTTTGAACAGATAATCTTTTACTCAACTTCGGAGTTCAAGGTCACGGGAGCCATGGCATTCGGATGAAAATCAGTTGGATGTTTCAACGTCGCTGTTGCAAGTGCGTTGGTCTTTTTGCGGCGGAGAAGGATGTCTTATCTCTCTCTCTCTCTCTCTCTCTCTCTCTCTCTCTCTCTCTCTCTCTCTCTCTCTCTCTCTCTCTCTCTCTCTCTCTCTCTCTCTCTCTCTCTCTCTCCCTCCCTCCCTCTTTCTCTTTCTCTCTCATTCATTATCTCTCCCATTCTCCACACCTCTCGTTCTCTCTCTTTGTCTGTCTATCTATCTATCTATCTTTCTATCTATCTATCTATCTATCTATCTATCTATCTATCTATCTATCTATCTATCTATCTATCTATCTATCTATCTATCTATCTATCTATCTATCTATCTACCT
>NW_028234439.1:19261391-19293891 GCF_977035675.1 Penaeus japonicus
GCGCTGGTGGTTTTGCACGGGATCGGGATGGCTTCTTGCTGTCCGAAGTAAAGAAAAAAAAGGGGAAAACGATAGGAAAAAGCGATAAAATTGAGTGTCTGGAGTAAAACAGAAGGATCATCTCCGGTAAGATTTTTTTTGCGTGACAGACGTGGGTGTAAATGGCTTGTTCAAGATGCCAGCGTTGGGGGTAATTTTTTCAAAAATCTAAATGGCAGAAAAGAGGAAGTAAATAATGATAATAAGACAATCGCCGGAAAACGCCTGCAATTTCAGATTCGTTGAGGAAGAGTGCGTGGAAACCGAAGTCTTGAGAGACGTAGATGAGATATAGTTAAGTAATGTGATATAAAGTAGAATAAAAAAGTGTAACGTAACGAAACAAAACGTAACGTAACGTAATGAAACGAAACGAAACGAAACGTAACGTAACGTAACGTAATGAAGCCTAATGTAACGCAACGTAACGTAACGAAACGAAACGAAACGAAACGTAATGAAACGAAACGTAACGTAACGAAAATTAACGTAACGTAGCGTAACGTAACGAAACGTAATGAAACGCAACGCAACGCAACGCAACGTAAACGTAAATAACATAATAAAGCCCTTTGGTGATCTATGAATTAAGGGTAAAAACGTTTCGAAAACCGTTCACGTGGGAAAGTTTTGAACAGCTGATCGGGTGTAAACAAACAACTGCCTCCACTAAATTTAATCGGGATGAGTTTGCCCTCGTATCAACAACACTGACGTCATACTGTGAGAGTGGCATTAATGTATTTCGTAAGAACAGTAAATATTTTTACCTCATTTGAAATTCATGGCTTTAATTTCCGTTGTTAATTATTCCTTTGTTTTTCAGAAGTTTATTGTTGTTAATGGTTTTGTTGTCGGCATCATAATTATCGCCATCGCCATCATCACCGTCACCATCATCATCATCACCATCACCATCACCATCACCATCACCATCACCATCATCATCATCATCATCATCATCATCATCATCATCATCATCATCATCATCATCATCACTTACCATCACCATCACCATGATCATGATCATCATTGCAATTATAATGTTTTGTTAATTATTTCTTAATTAACGCTAAACTATTGTCAAATATTCGGGTACCGGTAGACCTGCATACAATCACATATACTTGTTATATGCCTATGTATACGCGTACGAGTGCGTGGGTCTGTGTGTGAGTGCGTGCGTGTGTGTGTGTGTGCGTGCGTGTACATGTGAGTCCACCTGTACTTGATTGTAGATGCACATGTATGCACGTCTCATTTACAAACTGTAAACTAACCCTTGCTTTCTCTCTTCCAGCGAGCCACACACCAAACACAGTGAGGAACAGAATGAAAATGGGTGAGTAAAATTCCCTCTCGTCTCCTCGTTGCTATCAATGAACTAAATTGGTTTTCGCCACGTCACCTACGTCTTCTTAATTAAAGAGAGTGAACGGCTTGCAACACGCTACTCTGTTCTGTTCAGTCTTCTCGTTTACGTAAGAGTTACAGTAAAGATTAAGTGCCTTGGTGTGAATTGATTTAAATCTTAATCTTACGTAGGTGTGTGGATTGTATCTAAATGGGATAGATACTTTTTTTGTCATTTTTATTATTTTTAGAAACTAGATTTTAATAATTGGTTATGCAAATTATATTGGTGAGACTGTTTCTCTTGAATTTCGTAATTAGAAACTTTTTTATGTCATTTTATTTTTTTTAGAAACTAGATTCTAAGAATTGTTTATGCGAATGATATTGGTGAGACTGTTTCTCTTGATTTTCTTTTTAATCATTAACCGAAGACAATAAATGGATAACTAAGAAAAAAAAAGAAGAATCCAAGGAGATTACAAGGAGTTAAACAAAGAGTCAAGAATTATAGAGGTAACAAGGAATGAGAGTAAGTATCTTGGATAAGGGAGTCGACAGCTCGTAAACAAAGATCAGCTGATGGCTATAAATTTGCGGAAAGTTTCGGGTCTTTCCCACCCCACCTTCATTTTATTTTTATTTTTTAAATTTCTTTCTTTTGTCTTTCTTTCCTTATTTATTTATTTATTTATTTATTTATTTATTTATTTATTGTAACACGAGTTTTATGCCGATTCGACAAGACCCTAGAATCATATTGAATCTTGATGGTGGCGACCTTGCTTTAGAAGACGTACGGCAATTTTATTTCTTCAAAACTGTCTTGATTTGTTGCGAACTATTAGAGATTGTCCAGGCCTGCTCGGAACTGTTCAGAGCTGCTCAGAATTGTTCAGAACTGTTAAAATCTCTTCAGATATGCTCAGAATTGTTCAAAACTTTTTAGGAATGTTCAAAACTTCGAAACCTTTTAGAACTGTTCGAAGCTTTTCGAAACTTTTTAGAACTGTTTAGAATTGTTCAGAACTGTTTTGAACTGTTCAGAACTTTAGAATTGTTAAGAACTGTTCAATACTGTTTAAAACTGCTTAGAACTGCTCAGAACTTTTTAGATCTGTTTAGGACTACAAATACGATTTAAGATTTGAAGTTCTTTGCGACTATTATTGACAGTGAGTAACACTTTATGTACATTTTATTAAGGTTCATTGCGGTTGAGAATGAATAATGAATGATAATTACTAAGAAATTTTATAACGTTTGTTGCGGTTGATATGATAGTGAGTGTCATTGCATGATTTTTTTTTTATTGAGGTGCATGGCGAATGATGTTAGTGACTGGGAGTGAGTGATATTTTCAGTGTTTCAGTATGGTCTATTGCTAGAAGTGGTTGACAGTAGTTTATGTTTTCATTTTATTTATTCATTTTTTATCCGATTGATTTTGGCAGTGGATGGCAGTGAACAGCCATTTCGGTTTGTTTTTATGTTCATTGCGATGGATGGTCAGTGAATAAAAAGCGTTTTTTGTTTTTGTTTTGTTTTACCGAGATTCATTGCGGTTACTGTTGACAGTGAAGGGCAGTGATTACTATAAAGTCTCAGGTTAAATTATCGTAGTATCGCAGTAAGACGTGTGGTTGAAAGTTATGTGTGTGTGTGTGTGTGGTTATGTTTATTTTATATATATGTTTATTTTATGTTAATGTTTATGTTTATGTTTGCCTCTTGCAACAGGGTAGGGGTATCAGGAAAGCCTATATAGCAACGTCAGCGTGTGGATAGAGAGATTGGTAAATTAAACCGAGACCTTCAGAAACCTTTGCCGAAAGGGAAGGGGGTTGCGAGTCGCGCGCGTGCAAAGGATTGCAGGTTCATCAGTGGTTCGAACAGACTGTATGGGACGCATGGTGACTCTCACCATTTTTCTAATTGCATGCTGTGTGAAGTGAGAACATGGCGATCTTGTCACTTTCATACATGCATGACACTGACGTTTTCTGCGTGTCGTGGCCATGTTATGTTCATGTTGTGTCCATGTCGTGTTCATGTCACGAAGGCGGTAATCTAGGACGCAAAAGCGTGGCACGTTTGTGTCAGCTGCTTCAGGTTTACCAACCGTTCCAAAGTTAACATGTTTCGGATGAATGGCACTGTCCAAACGACAAATTCATAAGAGAAACTACAATCATAAGGAGCACTAACAATTTTGGTATGAATCAGTCGTTGTACTTGTTCCTAGTTAAAGAATTGACAACCATTTCACGAACGCGCCGTTGGTAATTCACTCTACGCTCGATCAAAACAAACGGGATGAGAGGGATCGTGTGTTTATGTATAGATCTTCCTTATTTTGTCTCCGTATATACTGTACATATATGCGTATCTTTAATATATCATACATATAGATTTAATGTATACATATTTCATATAATTAAATACTTTAACTTTACGTTCCTGACTACTTTTACCATTCATTTAACTTCACTCTCCTTCGAAAAGTCGGCCAAAAGGTAAACAGACTCAAAATCAGCAGAGAATCCATGTTTTCCTAAAAGAGTTTGTAATCCTAGTTTAGGACAATGATGCCTAATATATCCAATAAAGATATTACTTTCCAAACTTAGTATGCTCATATGAAGTATTGGTAAGAAAAAGTACAGTAAAAATATAATTTTTTCCCACCCGTGTAACTATCGTGACAAGCCTACCCCCTTGTCACGGAGTTTCCACAATTGTTCCAATACTTTCCAGGACTTTGCCACGCTTTTGACACGAACACGCGAAGCAGCGCTTCTAGAATACCAAACGCGGCATGTTCATGTCATGTACACAGCGCGCTTAGGGACTTAGAATATGGCTGTGTAAATCACATACAAGGAGACCACAGCCAATCTTACTCTCGTCAGATCAGTTTTAGATTAGGTACTTCTGTCGTGAGGACTCGCAGAAAGGCCGGTAGGAGTCATTTTTTCCTTTCTCTCTTTCTTTTCTCGATTTCTTTCTTCTCTTTCTTTCCTTTAATTTCTTTCTTTTTCTTTCTTTTTCTTTCTCTCTCTCTCTCTTTCTTTCTTTCTGTCTCTTTCTCTTTCTCTCTCTCTCTCTCTCTCTCTCTCTCTCTCTCTCTCTCTCTCTCTCTCTCTCTCTCTCTCTCTCTCTCTCTCTCTCTCTCTCCTTTCTCTTTCTCTTTCTCTTTCTCATTGTTCTCTTGATTTTAACGGACGGAAGGCCATGCATTCCACAATTAGATAGATGGATGAGTGGGTGGGTGGACGGATGGATGAAGAGGGAAGAGTGAGGAGAGAGGAGAGAGGAGAGAGGAGAGAGGAGCGAAGAGTGAAGAGTGAAGAGTGAAGAGTGAAGAGTGAAGAGTGAAGAGTGAAGAGTGAAGAGTGAAGAGTGAGGAGTGAGGAGTGAGGAGTGAGGAGTGAGGAGTGAGGAGTGAGGAGTGAGGAGTGAGGAGTGAGGAGTGAGGAGTGAGGAGTGAGGAGTAAAGAGAGAGAAGAGAAAAAGAGAGTATGGGGCACTCGATTCCCTGCGCGTGACCCTTCTTGACACCACGTATTGGGTTTATTATACACGCACACCTATCATTGCACACACATTGTTCATACGCACACGCACACATTGTAAAGGTTCATTCGTATAAACACATTTATTTGTAGGTATGTTCATTAGGGTATTTCAATAATTGCAACTTTTGAAATGTCATTGTGACTGTACAAAAATAGGCTCCATATATCATAAAAATGAAATGTGAAAAAAATCAGCTTGATCTGATAACGTTTAGGGGTTGCACTTTTCAATTTAATATATTACGCATTTCCGCGGAATTGGGGCCGCGCAGCGGACGAGGTCCACGCACTTCGAACTTCCTCGCTAACGTTAAGTGATGGTAGTTCCCTTCCGAATCGTAATCAAATTTGTGTCTTTAGGTGCAGGAAGTTCCTCGCTGACCTTGGGAACCTAAATATTGCATGCAACAAATTTCTCACAGACCTTAAGCACTTAAATACCGCATATAGCAAGTTCCTCAATGACCTTAGGTCGGAAGTCTTTCAATACTTCTAGTTCCTCACTGAACCTAATGGCCTGTAAGGTAATGCCGTGTTTCTTCAATAAGCATATAAACGTTAGTTAATTAATAACATTATTATACATTCCAACAAGCTTCTGTTGTGTTGCTACTTGTTTGTGATATATTGGCAAGGGGGGGGGGGAAGGGAAACGATATAATTCGCTGAAAGTGTTTGATTGAAAATCAAACTTTTCTGGACGACAAATTGCTTTGAAACTTGTGACTAAATTGAAGAATTATATCAGAAATTTGGACTGAAGACTATTACTAAACTAAAGGCCATCACAAAAGTACTTAACATAAAGAAAGTATATTATTATACACAGGAGGAGAGTTTGAAAGCTTCGTTTATTGGTACTGAAATCATATCTTTTAAAGGCAAAAGACAACCGAGAGAGTGCTACAAGAAGACATCGAGTGGTATGAAGCAAAGTTAAATGGTAGTGCTGCATCCACTGGTTCTGCTGACCATAAAGCCATAAAAGGAAGGAATACAGAAATAAGAGGAAATATAGTCTGGCAAATAAATTACTGAGTGCGATTCAGGAATGTGTGAAAACGATACAGATGATGAACATGACAACGGAAACTTAATCTTCCTCAACCTTAGAAGATTTATCCACTCCTGATGACTGCCAGAAGGGAAACGGAAATACACCACGGAAATAATGCAACAAATTTTACTGATGCTTTTTTTTCTCAAGTAGTAGGTCTTGATAGCAGATACTACCACTTTCCGCAAGAAAAGGCAGGCAACTATTGGTAAAAAAAGATGGCACTCTAGCTTCATTGAAGATAACCAATATGAATAAAAACATATCATAACCTCAGGGAATTAATTGAAGTGATTGATTTTTATGAGGATATAAATGATGAGGTCCGTTTTCAGTGGCCAATTAACTTTAATGCTATTGACGGGTAACCAATTATGAACTACTGAACAGACATGCAAAATTATTTTGTCTTGAGTCCTTAAAAGAATTTAAAAAACATAATATTGCCTAGGATATTTGTGCCAGTTGGTGTTAGGTGGTTAGGTTATATGTGTTCATCATTACATGTTTGTATATCACTTGATGTTGTACTTGATAAATTATAAAGTATTGAAAATGCTGATTTGCCATCCCAGACTAAAGTTGGCTTGAAAGACAATCTTATTAGATGATTGAGGACATTGCAAAAGAACCCTACTGTTATCAAAGGTATCTTCGAGTTCTCTAAGATCCATTTCTTTTGCTGGCGAAAAGCTGTCATTAGTACAGAGCCGACAATATTTCAGGCAGCATTTGGGGCATCTCAAATGTGTTCAGAAGTAGGGATCAGATTAGGGTTTGACAAATCCTACTTTGCATCCATCAGTAGATATCTGCATAACACAGATGTTATTTTCATGCCACTCTCTCACGATGGTGACAGCATACATGAGGTATTTGGTATGCTGAAAATGGAATCGGAAAAAGCTGGATATACAAACCAGCCAAACCTGAAGGATCGAATTTGGTACAATTTTTCCTATGAGAAGTTATGGAACCTCAGCACAGAAAAGTTTGTGAATGTCCCAGGTTTTTCGGAAAGAGTGTTTAGTTCCCCTTTGTTCTATCATATACGGGAAGATATGAATAAGGTATGCCATCTCTATGGCCAAGGTAACCACTCTGTATGGGAGGCTAAGAGTGTACTAATTCCCGACCATAATCAGCATTGTGAAAGACTGATTGGAGACATGAGGCGGTCCTGGGACTTCAATACCCTTGTCTCTATATCAAATATACGGTAATTGCGGAAGAGATTGAAAGGAAATGTGGATAGGGTAATATAATATATTGAGAAGTTTGTTGGCCAATAAAAAGATACGTTTCTAATTTGTAATATACTTTCACAATGTGTTTTATTTTGATTATGATTAATTATAGAAAAGATACTCTTAAATAAAGTTAAAAAGTTAAAATTATACAATACACGATTGAATAAATCAAAAAACCCAACAAAACACAATTTTGAATACATCGTTTAGTAATTACTGCTAAAATGACGAAGAAAATAATAAAAACGGGTGATTTTTAATATTAATATATTTAAACCCCAGACTAAACTAATTATTTAATCGTATTTTTCGTATCTTTGAGTAAAAAGTGCAATAGGTAAATATTGATAAAAACAAATAAAAATGGTATCACTAGTCAAGAAAAAATAAATGGCGCCTACTTCTGAACAGTCTCCGTGAATTTGAAGGATTTTTCAAAAATCACCAATTATTGAAATACCCTAATGTTCATGTGGTGTGCATTTATATGCAAATATATGTGATTTTATGTAGTTCTTTTTGTATATAGATAAAGAGTTGGATTGATAGATTGACTATAGATGATTAATGATTGGGGAGTGGTGATGATTGATGATTGTTGATTGATGATTGTTGATTGATGATTGATGATTGTTGATTGATGATTGTTGATTGATGATTAATGATAGATGATTGGTGATAGATGATTGGTGATTGATGATAGATGATAGATGACTGGTGGTTATTGGTGATAGATGATTGGTGATAGATGATTGGTGATAGATGATTGGTGATTGATGATTGGTGATAGATGATTGGTGATTGATGATTGTTGATTGATGATAGATGATTGGTTATTGATGATAGATGATTGATGATAGATGATTGGTGATTGGTGGCAGATGATAGATGACTGGTGATTGATGATCGATGATTGGTGATTGATGATTGATGATTGGTGATCGATGATTGATGATAGATGATTGGTGATTGATGGTGATAGATGATTGGTGATTGATGATAGATGATTGGTGATTGGTGATAGATGATTGGTGATTGATGATTGGTGATAGATGATTGGTGATTGATGATTGGTGATAGATGATTGGTGATTGATGATTGGTGATAGATGATTGGTGATTGATGATTGGTGATAGATGATTGGTGATTGATGATTAATGATAGATGATTGTTGATTGATGATTGATGATAGATGATTGGTGATTGATGATTGTTGATTGATGATTGGTGATTGATGATAGATGATTGGTGACAGATGATTAGTGATAGATGATTGGTGATTGATGATAGATGACTGGTAATTGGTGATAGATGATTGGTGATTGGTGATAGATGATTGATGATAGATGATTGATGATAGATGATTGGTGGCAGATGATAGATGATTGGTGGCAGATGATAGATGACTGGTGATTGATGATCGATGATTGGTGATCGATGATTGATGATAGATGATTGGTGATTGATGTAGATGATTGGTGATTGGCGATAGATGATTGGTGATTGATGATTGATGATAGATGATTGGTGATTGATGGTGATAGATGATTGGTGATTGATGATTGATGATAGATGATTGGTGATTGATGATAGATGATAGGGAAAAGAAAAAGGAAAAAATGAGAAAGGAAAAGGAAAGTGGAGGGAGAGAAGGGGGAGGGGGAGAGGAATTAGACTATAAGGGAAGACGTCTACGATTATCTCGATTGGAAGCGCCGCCATCATTGTGGACGTCGTGAAGGAGGGAGGAGGGAAGGAGGGGCGAGTGACGAGGGAAGGGGGAAAAAAGAAAGGAGCAACAAAGGGGACAGGGTATGCCGGGGGGTCATTGTGGACGTCGTGAAGGAGGGAGGAGGGAAGGAGGGTTAGGAGGGGCTAGTGACGAGGGAAGAGGGAAGGAGGGAGGGTAGGAGGATGGAAGGTAGGAGGAGGGAAGGTGGGTGGAGGAAGAAATCATGCTGGTAGTGTATGTCACGCCAGGCATAGCTGGAGGTGGAGGAGAAGGAGAAGGAGAAGAAGAAGGAGAAGGAGAAGGAGAAGGAGAAGGAGAAGGAGAAGGAGAAGGAGAAGGAGAAGGAGAAGGAGAAGGAGAAGAAGAAGGAGAAGGAGAAAAAAGAAAAAGACGAAGAAAAAGACGAAGAAGGAGGAGGAGGGAGAGAAGTATTAGAAGGAGGAGGAGGAAGAGAAGGATTAGAAGAAGAAGAAGAAGAAGAAGGCGAAGACGACGGCCCGAGGAGAGGGACGTGCGCGGCGGCCGGGGAATGCGGCGCGGGGCGGTCGAGGCAGACGCTCAAAGAAAGCGCGCATTTGGTGCCGCTTAAACGGAGAAAAAAATGATCGGGGAGACGCGGGCGCGGGCGAGCTCGGAGGGATAGGCGGCGCGCGGGGCGGGGGCGGGCGGGAAGCGGGGCGCCCGGCGGCCGCCTCGGGAGGGGATCAGCCTCTCGACGCGTCTAGCCCCGCCCCTGAGCGATTTCCTGTCGGCGCTGGTGACAGATCGCCCAGCCGCCCATCTGATAAGGGGCGGGGGAGGGGAGGGGGAGGGGGAGGCGTGGTGGGACTCATCCAAGATGTTGACTTCCGAAGACATGCACCACAAAGACATGCATTCCTATATGCATGTAGAATGCATGACGGGAAATAGACGCCCAGGCACGCGTACGCACCCGCATGCGTACACGCATATGCACAAGCATATGCACACGCACACGCACACGCACACGCACAGGCATACCCCCACTCCATACCTACGCTCTCATATCCACGCTCCCATACCCACACCCGCACTCCCATATCTGCACCCACCTCACTCCTATACCCACACTCCCATATCCATACCCATACCCATACCCATATCCATACCCTCACCTACACCCACACATCCACACACCCACACATCCACACACCCACACATCCTCACACCCACACATCCACATCCACATCCACCCCCCCACCCACACATCCACACCCCACACATCCACACACCCACATCCACACCCCACACACCCACCCACCCCCACACACCCACCCACCCCCACACATCCACATCCACCCCCCACACACACACCCCCACACATCCACACCCACACACCTACACACACCCACACCCACACCTACCAACACCCCAAAACACACTCACACAACCCCACTCGACACCACACACACTTCCACATCACACCCACTCACACACTCACACTCACACTCACACTCACACTCACACACACACACACACACACACACACACACACACACACACACACACACACACACACACACACACGGCTTCCGACCTTCCGCCGAGCCGCCCCCGCAGGGCCCATAGATTTACTCATTTACTCATGTCTGTTGCATTTTTCTTGCAGGGAGTTGGTCAAGCTCAGCGAGGAGTCGCTCATGCGGCAGCCGGAGGAGGTGTTCGACATCATCTGCAAGCTGGGCGAGGGGTGAGTTGCTGTCCTGTCGTGTCATGTCATGTCATGTTATGAGTTTTATCTTTCCGCGTTCCTCTCCTCCCCATCCCTCACCCCTCCTTTCTCTCTCATATTTTTTTGTTTTTTTTTTTTTTTTTTTTTTTTTTTTTTTTTTTTTTTTTATTTTTTTTTTTTTTTTTTTTTTTTTTTTTTTTTTTTTTTTTTTTTGTTTTTTTTTTTTTTATTTTTTTTTTTTTTTTGATTTTTTTTTTTCCGTCATCTTCGCGTAATGGAGTCTCGTTGATAGTCACTTGACATCAGTCCATTGTCAAGCTAATCCCACTGGGCGTGGTTGCAGTGGTAGCGGAAGGAGTATCAGTTATCTTAGTAGTGGCAGTAGCAGTAGCAGTAGCAGTAGCAGTAGCAGTAGCAGTAGCAGTGATATAATCAGTAACCTCAGCAGAGACAGTAGCAGTAGCAAGAACAGGGAGAGTAGAAGTAACGTCAGCATTAGCAATTGCTATAGCACTGCAGTAGTATCAACAGGAAGAGCAACAGTAGCTGCATCAGTATCAGTAGCAAACGCAGTAGCAATAGCAATGAGAGTACAGCAGTGACAATAGCATTGAGAGTGTCAGTATCCATATCAATATCAATAGCATTAGCAATAGCAATAGCAGTAGTAATAGCAGTCCAGTAGCAATAGCAATAGTAATAGCAGTCCAAGAGCAATAGCAATAGCAGTCCAGTAGCAATAGCAATAGTAATAGCAATAGCAACAGCAACAGCAATAGCAACAGCAATAGCAATAGCAATAGTAGTCCAGTAGCACTAGCAGGAGAAGTAGCAGTAGCAGTAGCAATAGCAGGTGGCAGAATCCGTAGTGCAATGCACGTCGTGGCTTCCGCACGTGGTGGGGGTTGGGGGTTGGTAGGGGGGGGTGCGCCGAAGGGATTTCCGGCGCCACAACAGAGGGCCTTCGTGAGAGGGAAGCAGGACCTCGGGCCACTCACTGTCTCAAGGAAGCGATTCTCTCGGCGATGCTTTCTTTAGGTCGCTCTCAAAGGATGCTACGAGGGGTCGGGGGGAGAGGGAGAGGTGGGAGAGGGGAGGGGAGAGGGGGATTTGTGGGAGATGGGAGGGTAAGGGGTTCTGTGGGGAGAGGTGGGGAAGGGAGGGGGAGAGGTGGGGAGGGGATCGGGAGATGGGAGGGGAGGGGATCGGGGAGATGGGAGGGGAGGGGATGGGGGAGATGGAGGGGAAAGTGGGATTTGGGGGGAGGGGAAGGGAGGGGAAGGGATGGGGGAGATGAGAGGGGAAAGTGGGATTTGGGGGGAGGGGAAGGGAGGGGAAGGGCGGATCTGTGGGAGGGGAAGGGAGGGCGGAGAAAGAGATGCATGTTCTGTGCTGCATGTGTGTTTGGTTGTGCTTCTGTGTGTGAAGATATGTGTCTGCATGAGAGGAGATCGAGGGGGAGAAGGGAACGGAGGAGAGTGCGAGTGCGAGTGCGAGTGCGAGTGCGAGTGCGAGTGCGAGTGCGAGTGCGATTGAGAGTGAGAGTGAGGTAAGCAGGTAGTTAGGCAAAGGAGGCGACTAGGAGGCGCTGAAGCAAGGTGCAGGGGCGGCGGTGACCTTGGGAGCTCTTACCGGCGGCAGCTCAACCACGTGACGGCCGCCGAGTGCCAGCCTTGGCACTTGTTACTGCCACTCTCGCTCGCTCGCTCTCTCGCTCTCTCGCTCGCTCTCTGCCGCGCCGCCGGGGTTTCCTCCTCGGTGCCTCCTCCTTTTTTGTCTCGCGCACCTGCTCGCCCTCCGCTCCCCTCCCTTCCCTCCCTTCCCCTCTCTCTCTCCCCTCTCCTCTCCTTGTCTTCCCTTTTTTGGTCTTTCACTTTACGTCCCTTCCCTCTCATTCCCTTCCCTCCCCTCTCATTCATTCCCTTCCCTCAAATCCCCTTTTCTCTTCCCTCTCTCTCCCTCTCCCTCTCCCTCTCCCTCTCCCTCTCCCTCTCCCTCTCCCTCTCCCTCTCCCTCTCCCTCTCCCTCTCCCTCTCCCTCTCCCTCTTTCTTTCCCTCTCCCTCTCCCTCTTCCTCTCGTATTTCTCCCTCTCCCTCTCGTATTTCTCCCTCTCCCTCTCGTATTTCTCCCTCTCTCCCTCCCCCACTCCCTCTCCCTCTCCCTCTTCCCTCTCCCTCTCCCTCTCCCTCTCCTCTCCCTCTCCCTCTCCCTCTCCCACTCCCTCTCCCTCTCCTTCCCCTCCCCCTCCCTCCCCCGCATCCCTCTCCCTCTCCTTCTCCCTCTCATCTCCCTCTTCCTCTCCTCTCTATCTCCCTCTCCGTCCTACCCCCACTCCCCCTCCCCCTCCCCTCTCCCGTCTCCCTCCTCCCTCTCCCTCTCCCTCTCCCTCTCCCTCTCCCGCTCCCTCTCCCTCTCCCTCTCCCCCCCCTCCGCCTCCCCTCCCCCTCTCCCGCTCCCTCTCCTCCCTCCTCCCTCTCCCTCTCCTCTTCCTCTCCCTCTCACTCTCCCTCTCCCGTCCCCCTCTCCTCCCCCTCTCCCTCTCCCCTCTCCCTCCTCCCTCTCCCTCCCTCTCCTCGTGCCTCATCCCACTCGACCACGTCCCACTGCCACTCCCTCTCCCTCTCCCTAGCCCTCTGCGCTCCTCTCCCTCTCCCTCTCCCTCTCCCTCTCCCTCTCCCTCTCCCTCTCCCTCTCCCTCTCCCTCTCCCTCTCCCTCTCCCTCTCCCTCTCCCTCTCGTATTTCTTCCTCTCCTCCCAGTCTCCGCATCTGGAACTGTGCTGCGTCGGGGAGAGATCTGCAGAGGCGCTGTATTCACTTCTTTGTTTCTTTCTTTGTTTCTTTCTTTCTTTGGTTGGTTGGTTGGTTGGTTGGTTGGTTGGTTGGTTGACTAATTGGTTGCAAGTTGTGTGCGTCTGCTTATCGTTAGTGTGTGTGTGTGTATGTGTGTGTGTGTGTGTGTGTGTGTGTGTGTGTGTGTGTGTGTGTGTGTGTGTGTGTGTGTGTGTGTGTGTGTGTGTGTGTGTACGTGTGTACGTCTGTACGTCTGTACATTCGTACGTCCGTCCGTACTTACTTGGTTGTGTGTTTATTGGATGTTTTGTTTTGTTTTTGTTTTTTTCTTCGCCGTGGGTGGGTTGCTTTGTCGGCGGCGCGACGCGGTGCGCGAATCTCGGGGATGCCTTCCTTGGTCAGTGCGATTTCACTCGGGTCTCACTCTTGTGGGATTGCATGTTTGGTTGGTAACCACTCGCTCACTCACTCACTCTCTCACTCTCTCTCTCTCTCTCTCTCTCTCTCTCTCTCTCCCCTCACTCACTCACTCACTCACTCCTCCTCCTTCCCCCCATCCTCCTTTCCCCCTCCTTCCCCACTCCTCCTCACCACTCACCACTCACTCACTCACTCCTCACTCCCCCTCCTCCCCCTCCCTCCTTTTCCCCCTCCTCCTCACTCACTCACTCACTCACTCCTCACTCACTTACTCCCCACTCAAATCACTCACTCACTCACTCCCCACTCACTCACTCACTCCCCTCCCCTCACTCACTCACTCACTCACTCCTCCTCCCCCTCCTCCCCCTCCTCCTCCCCCTCCTCCTCCCCCTCCCCCTCCTCACTCAAATCACTCACCCCACTCACTCACTCACTCACTTACTCCCCACTCACTCACTTAAATCACTCCCCTCACCCCACTCCTCATTTTACTCACTCCCCTCACCCTCCCCCTCCTCCTCCTCCTCCTCCTCCCTCCTCCTCCTCCTCCTCACCCCTCCTTTCCCCCTTTTCCCCCTCATCCTCCTCCTCCTCCTCCTCACCCCCTCACTCACCCCACTCCCTCACTTTACTCCCCTCCTCCTCCTCCCAATCCCCAAATCCTCCTCCTCCTCCTCCTCCTCCTCCTCATCCTCACTCCCCCTCCTAAATCACTCACTCACTCCTTCCCCCTCCTCCTCCCACTCCTCCCATCCTCCTCCTCCTCCTCACTAAATTTACTCCCCTCACTCACTCACTCACTCACTCACTCCTACTCACTCACTTTACTCCCCACTCACTCCCCTAATCAATCAATCACCCACTTTACTCACTCACTCACCTGACTTACTTTACTCACCCTAATTTTTACTACTCATCAATTTACTCACTCCACCTCACTTACTCCCCCTCACTTACTCCAACCCCCATTACCACACCTTTGACTCCCCTTAAATTTTTCCCCATCTCAATTACCCATCTCCCGTCCCCCTCAATTTACTCCCCTTCACATTGACTCCACTCTCCCCAAATTTACTCACACCTCACATTGAAATCAACTCTCACATTTACTCACACCCCACATTTACTCACCTTCACATTTTTTTCCCCCTCACATTATAATTTTACCCCAACCCCCATTTTCCCCACTTAATTACTCCAACCCCACAAATCACACTCCACAAATCACACCCCACAATCACACTCCACTTGATCCCCCAAAGGGCCCCAAACGCTCCCCTCCCTTTTAAAACTCAATTATAACCCCCAAATCCCCTCTAAACTCAACCCTCCCGAAACCCCCTTTTCCCCAACCCCCATTAAACCCCATTTTGTTTCCCTTTCCCCTAATTTCCCTTTTATTCCCTTCTCCCCTTCCCGACCAAAACCCCCTCCATTCCCCCTCAATTTCTTCCCCTTCTCCCCCTTTACTTCTCCCTCCCCCAAATAATTTCCTTTCCCCTTTCCCCATCTCCTTTAACCCCCTTCCCCTTTTCCCCCTCCTTTTCCCCCCACTTTTCCCCCCCTCCCCTCCATTCTTTCCCTTTTCCCCTCCCCTTCCCCTTCCCCCCTTTTCACCTTCCCCTCTCCTTCTCCCTCCCCCTTCCCCCTTCCATTCCCCCTTCCCCTCTCCCCTCCTTTCCCCCCTTTCCCCCCTTTCCCCCCTTTCCCCTCCTTCCCCCTCCTTCTCCCTCTCCCCTTCTCCCCTCCTTCCCCCTCTCACCCCCCCCTTCTCCCCTCCCCCCTCCCCCCTCCCCCCTTCTCCCCCCTTCCCATCTCCTTGATCCCCTCCTTTCCCCTCCTTTTCCCCCCTTTCCTTGTTTTACCCTCCATTTCCCCTCTCCCGTCCCTTTTAATTGCCCACCCCATTTTCCCCCTTTTACCTTACCCCCCCCCCCTCCCAATTAAACCCACCCCCATTCTCCCCCTCCTTCCCCCTTCCCTTAACACCCAATTATTCACAGGGACATCAAGGCGGGAAATATCCTCCTCAACACTCAGGGTCATGCCAAGCTAGCAGACTTTGGGGTCGCTGGTCAACTCTCGGTACGTGGTTTTGTGTTGTGATTTGGGTTGTGCATATTAGGTTATGATTATTGTTATTGCTGTTACTATTTTTTGCTCTTTGTTGATTTATTTTTATAATTTTTGAACTTATTTGTATTTTTCATCTTTCATTACCTTTTTTCTAAGACAAAGATACTTATTACTGGTATCTTGTAATTTTCTTGTTGAGAGTATTACACAATTCTTAGTGTGATTACTTTTAATGCAAAATAGATATTGAATTGTTAGAAATTTATGTATTTACTTTCATAACTGATGTATTATGTAGTAAAGGAGCTTTTATTCTTTTAATGTTATCTGCAAGCAGTCTTTAACCCACTCACAACGGGGGCATTCTAGCCTTGAATGTCACAATGCCGGGGCTTTCAAACGCTTAGGCCTAAATCAATTAAATGGCTGGCACAATACTGTGCCACCCGGCCACTGGGCTTTTGAATGAGCGGTACAGTACTGTACCACCCGTCCAGAGAGGGTTAATAGTTCACATGCATTTTCAAGTGTAAGCTCTATGTTGACAGATGTTGAGCTCTTACATAGTAGCCAAGGTCATGTTGGTTAAGGAGCTACCTCACCGCCTAATATTACCTTGTTGACCTTTGAATCATGGGTATGATTGGTATCATGGGTATGTTGAAGGCTTAATGTCAGTTAGCAAAATTTTTTTTTTTTATATCTAGATGAATATTTTGAGGGCTGCAGGTATCATGATTACACACAAACATCCCTGACAGAGAGAGAGCCAAATGCTGGCGGAGATACACAGGAAGAAGGCTTTATTTTTGAAGCCGACTTATTTTTAGACTGTGCTTGTCAAATGCACTGCCAGTTGGAGGTCGATCTAATATTGTTGATAAGCGGGGGACACTTTGGGAAATCTTGCTGTGTTTTATGGCTTTTGATGGTATGTATTTGATGTTAACAGAATAATTTCAGGTGGATTTTTTAACATATATTTTTATCTCTCTTCCAGGACACAATGGCCAAAAGAAACACTGTGATAGGCACTCCTTTCTGGATGGCCCCAGAAGTAATTCAGGAAATAGGTTATGACTGTGTAGCTGATATATGGAGTTTAGGTGAGCCAAATCTGGTTTTGGTTAAAAAGAAAAAAAAAAAGAAAAGAAAAAAAAAAAAGTTTTTTTCTATAGTGAGTTTTAAGAATTTTCATGTGATACGAGTTGTTTATTTGTTCTCAAAGCTAATTGAGCTTCTCAAATTTATCGGTAATCGTGCATTAGTCTCCATTCTTGATGTAGATCCCCTCAAGAATTGAAGCGAAAGACGGCGTATAACCCCCACCGCCAGAGTTAAAAGACTTACCAGATCCCCTTTTTGCACCCTTTTTGCAGGTATAACAGCATTAGAAATGGCGGAGGGAAAGCCCCCATACGGTGACATTCACCCCATGCGTGCCATATTCATGATCCCCACCAAGCCGCCGCCATCATTCCGAGAGCCCGACCAGTGGCAACCCGAGTTCATTGACTTTGTGTCCAGGTAAGGAGTTCCGGGGGATTGGCGAAGGGTCGTCGTTGTCGAGGCGACTTTTGGGTTTAGGCCGAGTGAGGGAAGGGTGATTGCATATTGGTCGGTTGGGTTGGGGTTGGGAAGTTGTTGTAATTGCAGGGTGCAGAGTGACTAATGTGTTCATGAATAGCAGATTAGTGATGAGGTAAGATTGCATTACTTATTCTGTTTCTGTCTTTTTTGTCAGTCGGAATAGAGTTTTTCTTGATATTTTTCTTTAAAAATGTATTTTCTATATTATTTTGATATTTAGGCAGCACTGGAATTTGAATATTTTGTATTTTGTTCTCTGTTGAATGTAGGAAATGAGGGTTTTTTGCTTTTGAAGTGCAATGAGAAAGAGAAAGAAAATTAACAAAAAAATTGTTACTACAAATATCTGAAATTATATTATTAAATAAAAAACTAAGATATGCAGTGCTGCTGTAATGTTACATTTGCCTAGAATTTTTTGTTTTAGTTTTTCAAACAAGAAGTCATTAACCTCACTCAGATTAGAGAGAGAAAAAAAAAAAAAAAAAAAAAAGCAGGCAAGTCGATTCACTCGATTCAAGGGACGCTTCTCATAAAAGTCTAACACCCGCCCATACCCTAGATGTCTGGTGAAGAACCCCGAGGAGAGAGCGACAGCATCCAAGCTCCTCCAGCACCAGTTCATCCGTGGTGCTCAGCCGGCCAGCATCCTAAGGAACATGCTGGAGGAGGCCATGGAGATCCGGGAGAACCAGAACTCCAACCGACAAAACCAAATCAAGCATATCACGGAATCGGTGAGTTGGAAGCGCTTCGACCGCCTCTTTCAGATGTTTGGTGTATCTGGTAAAAGTCTATGTTTATTATTATTGTTTTTTTTTTGTTTTTTTTACTATTTGTGTATTAAATTTTGATTAAATACATTTTCAGTGTATGTTATGACTTAAAACCACATTTGTAATTTGATGTTATTCATTAGTTTGTTTTTTTTAGTGTCAATTGAATGGTAAATTCTAAATGTCCACTTCATTAACATTTGAATGTTAAGAGAATAGTTGTTAATCTAAATGTTAATTTTATTAACCTTTGCCGTCAGTTGCATGTACTTTTATAGATGCCTTATGTAAATAATTGATTAAAAAAAATATTATTGGAGGGACAAACTAACTAGATTTTTTTCTAGGATCAAAGACCTGAACTTTTTCTTTGTGAAGTAGGAGCTTTCAGTCTTTGGGTAACTGAAGAAGGGATACTCCTAGTATATCATAGTATGGGAGTTGTTATGGTGGTGGGATTACTCCTAATTTGTTGGAGCTTGTAGTGTTGAAGACTAGATAATTGTCTTTAAAAAATTAGGACTGGGAGTTTCAAGGTGGAATTTTCCTCTATACTGGAGCAACAGTAAAAGTCCTAGCTAACTAATTTGCATGTTACGAGGTGAGAGTTAATCCTTTGCGAACGTAGTCCCGGACATGGTCTCTCTCTTTAGATAAGTTTGACTTGTTTCATAGATTTCAGGCATCTTTGAGAAAGCAGAGCTATGTTGGCTCACTGCTTTGTATGTTGGGAGAGGGAAATTCGATCCAGGAACTATTATTGTTTTCTCAAGCAAAAACAGGCAAGAACATTTATAGAGGAAGGGAGATCTTGAGAAATCTTGCAACACTTGTTAGGCATGGTTGAGTGGGACGGAAGAAAGAGTTTCATAAAATTACTTGTAAGAGAATAGAAGGTTTGTCTTGGATTCATTTGATAGGTTAGCTGGTAGGAATGGAGTTGGAATGATATGTTTGGTATATTCAATGCAGAATTCATATTCTCTCGAGAGGTTAATATATATACCACGATATGTTGGGCGAGTTACAGTTTAGTGGAGAATATGTTGTGGAGATTAGAGGCTAGAGAGGAAATTTGTGCAAGTATTAAGGGCTTTATTTTTTAATCAGAAGGCTAGGGAGATCTAAAACATATCTGGGTAAACTTTTACAGGTTATGTATTTGGCTGAGGTAGGAGTTACGTTTTTATGGTACGTTTATCTTTGTGTTATGAGTTCCCCAATGCATCATGGATGTTCAGATTTAGAGAAATCCTAGAAAAATGGGAAGAGCAAGCAAGGTTGTTGTAGCAGATCAGAGCATGATGTGGTGTGTCCAACCACATGGCTGGATTGACTATGTGGAAAGGAGACTCTGACCGTGCTTGCTTGCGTCATAATAACACGCTGACTGTCTCCCAGTTGTCGCAACAGCAGTCCCCCCAGCTCCAATTGCCGGGGATGAGCACACAAGCTGAGCAAGACAACAAAAACAATGAGCACAACCAAACCCACCATCAGCACCCCAACCTGGCTAATAATGAGATCCAGGTTAGTGGCCGCTACAGGGACAGAGCATGTGGCGTTTGTTTACCTCCTGCCGCGTGCACCTTTTTGTGGCACTCTTTACCCTGAACGCTGTTGTCCTGCACTTGCTCCTGTCTTCGTCGGTAGCTTCTTTTTTTTTCTTTTTTTTTCTGTAGAGAGATTCTGCATGAAAAGTAAGTGCAGTGAAGATTGTAGATGGAGTTTTATGTTTGAAAAGAATAATGAAAAGTGTATTTACTTCAGTTATGTGTTCTTTACTCTTTTGTTTCTTTGATTTATGGCTTGTGGGGATAACTTTTTTGTGGGGCTTTTGGTAAGCATTGTAAATTGTCGTAAAAAAAAGAACTGTGAATTACTTGTTGCTTATACAGTTCATTGTACTATTTGCAATCTATTTTATGTGATATATATTTTACTTATAGATTTAAGAAACATTGACATATTTGCATGAAGATATATGAAATATATTAGATTTTGAATAGTTTTTGTAGTTTTCATGATTTTGTGTATTGTGAAATAGATCACAGAAATCCATAGGAAGCTTCTAAAGATGAAAAAGAGTGTATGTTAAGTTGTTTTATTATGTTAAGAAAGTTACAAATAAGAGAAGGGTTTTACAAAAGGAATATTTTTCTTCTAGAAAATCATTGATGTCAAGGTAATAATCTTAGTAAAGAGAAGATGCTTGAAATATTTAATGTCCTTGGAATGCACCAAATAATTGATTTTGCATGCAACTTTGTCCAAATAGAAATATCTTTGTGTTGATAATATCTCTGAGTTTAATGCCTTGTTTTAAATACCTTATAGGGAAACTGAAAGCTAAATTTGTGCATGTTTAGGCAGCTTTCAGCTTTTGTAGTTTTCTTGTAGAGTGTACGAATGAACCTTCCATAATATGCATTTTTCCCTTTACTGAAATTCCAAGTTACTTATTCCTTCAGCTACGATGACCTAATGCTAATTAGAATCACTTTAATAATGTTTCATTTATTGACTCATATTTCATCTGTAAGTCTAGAAAATAACAGAACACACGTACATCTTAACCCATTCATGCTGGTACATCTTAACTCATTCATGCTGGGGCACATTTTAGTGTAATGCCACTCTAGCCAGGTAGATAACAAGCTTGTGCAGTGACCAAGCACAATATCTCTCCCCATGCAGTGCTGCACTACATCTCTATGAGTGCTTTTCACCCTCCCACTTCAACGGGGTGATAATTAGAGGATTTTGTATTTTTTTACAATATTTTCGCAAGTGAATGAAAATGTGTCCATGCTAATGAAGCTCCTATGATTATGTACTTACATAATGAGACCATGATGTGATAGGACGTCACCCAACAGGAGCAAAGTCTTATGACGTAACATGAGAAGGGTTAAAGATGATTCAAGTAGTTTGGAAAATGTTATGATGTCTCTCAAAATCTCTCTTCATATAATTTTTTTTTAAAGAAGTATCATGTGTATAAAAGTATTAATACGAATGTAAAACAGCTTATGCAATATTGATTGAATTTTTTATCTAGATCTGATTTGAGAGAGAATACATTGTTGGAAGGGAAATCTGTAATGGCAAACTGAGTTGTATTAAGTGTGGGTATAGCACCTTCAGTATACTGTATTACAAGAATTGGTATAATCTGTTGCATGCTGTAATTGGCATGTTGATGAAATATTTGTTCAGTATTCTGTAGAACTTCTTTGCATGTTTTCTTTGTGCATGTATATATTTATGCCTTTTAGCATTTTTTTTCTTGCATGGTTTTAGTGCATGTTATACTTCTATATGGTTCTTTATAATTAGTGCATGTTTTTGAGTATTTTGCAAACCTATTTTTGTCTGCCTTTTTTTTTTTTATAAGAGCTTTTTTGTAATGCATGTTTTCAGTGTGAAAAAATTATGTATTATGTAAATTGATTTTTTTTTGTGCATGTTTTCTTCAAATATTTTTCTGCATGTTTTCTTCAAATATTTTTTGTGCATGATTTCATCAAATAATTTTTGTGCATGTTTTCTTCAAAGGTATTTTTCTGATTTATAGATTGGAATCTAAATTATTTTTTTTATATATAGATAAATAACATAATCAGATATGTTATTTTGTATTAGTAAAGTCAATAAAATATCCAATTAACACACACACACACACACACACACACACACACACACACACACACACACACACACACACACACACACACACACACACACACACACACACACACACACACACACACACACACACACACACACACACACACACACACACACACACACACACACACACACACACACAGATAGACAGACAGACAAACAGAAAAACTGACAAAGAAGCAGACAGACACCATTAGTTTTGTTATTAGTTCAGACAGACAGACAGACAGACAGACAGACAGACAGACAGACAGACAGACAGACAGACAGACAGACAGACAGTCAGTCAGTCAGTCAGTCAGTTAGTTAGTTAAATTGCCAATGCAATATTTTAATAAATGGAATAACAATTAGTGTCTCAACATTAGATAACCTTTTTGCTAGTTGCCGTAGTGATAACTTTATTATTACCAGATGCATGATTTGATGTTGTTTTGCAAGTGACTTCTTGATGAGAAGCTGGTTTCAGAATCTGCAGGCCCTTAGTTCTAGGCGCACCTATCTCTCCCCCAGGACGATGATGAAGTGGACAGTCGGACGATGGTCAGGTATAGTGCAGGCGCGGGCGACAGTGGCACTTTGCGCCCAGCTAACAACGAGGGCACTCTGATGGCGCCGCTGCAGTCTGGCACCCTCATCTCGCCTGTAGACTCGGCGACGCTCTCATCGGACCTCGGGACGATGGTCATCAACTCGGACAATGAGGACGAAGACGAGGACTCCACAATGAAGAGTGAGCAGAGAGGATTTTTTTTTTTTCATTCTGGGAGGATGGGGTTGAATGGAAAGAATATAGGAGAGGTGTATTGGAAAGTTTGGCTTTGTGGATTTAGTTGATAATTTTTTTTTTTTTTATTAATTATTATTATTATTATTATTATTATTATTATTCTTTTTATTTTTTTTTTTATCCTGGAGACTACATGTTTTCTTAGTGTCACATTGTAACAACAGCATTATTTTTAGTTTATTGATTAAGAGAAGGAGATTAAATAATTACCGTTTACCAAAAGAGAGTTAGGTGTGAGGTATACATGTTTATTTTGATGTGATATTGATGTTTTGGTTTCTTTCTCCAGGGCATGACACAGCTCCTGGCGAGCAGAGCAAGAAATACAGGCCACTGTTCCTTGACCATTTCGACAAAAAAGAACAAGAAAAGAGGGTGAGGAATAATATATTCTTGGTGGTGTCATCACTCATAATCATGTCAGTACATACTGCTGTGCACATATATATCACAGATAGTAATTGTTTATTGTATGATCTGTAATGCTTCCTTGTTTTCAGGCAAGAAGTAAAGGCTCAAAGGATAACTCTCCGCTGGAGCAATTAGCGTCGCAGCAGTATGTTGGGACGGGCAGACCCATTGTTACACAGCAGCACCCGACGTCACAATCATCGCAGGTATTTTGAGAGTTTCTCATCACAAAAATAATGTGAATGTGATTAGTTCTTGTAGCTAGTCACATTCACATTATTGTAAAGTTAGTGGGAAAGGGGAAAATATTTTTTGGTTTATTATGTATAGAATTTTGCTCAATGCGGACAGGCCTATGTAACTGATGTGGGGCTGCCATTTGGTAGGTCTGGTGGCACAAGGGAGACTTATGCTTCGCTACACAAGCGACTGACCAACTGAAGGTTCTTTATACATTAGAGTACTAAAAATCTTCATCCCTTTTGTCATGAGACTATATAATTTTATAACAGTTATGATATGAAGAAGAGTAATTTCCCTGAGTTTTATTAGCAGATATTCCTAGAGGTAGTTTGATGTTTTACACTGTGAAACTCAAGAACTGTTTTTGAGTGTATTACTTTAGTCTTTGATGCATTTAGCAAAAAATGGAAATAGCTTCAGTTTTATGACAGATTCATTCAACCTCCAAATGATGCGCCGTCTCAAAATCTGTTGCAGAAATGTACCAAACAATCACTTCTATTTATTCTAATTGAATCTTAGCAAAACACAATATGTATTTATGGAATCTACATTTCAAGATCTACATGCTGATAGTGGTCCTGTGAAGTCTTCATGTGATATATTGATTATTTTGTTCATGTTTTTTCTCTCTTCATTACAGTTGCCTTTAGAAGAAAAACAGTTACTACAGCAGCCACAACACTCGCAGCAGCAGCAGCCACAGCCCAGCACAGTCCAACAGCAACAGCACCAACAGCAGCAACAGATACAGCTACAGCAACAACAGCAACAGGTGCAAAACAGCCAGGGCTTTGAGGACCAGCAAGGCGGAGACGGCACAATGGTTTACTCTCCGACGGCACTGATCCACTCGCAGCCCAAGCCCATGTCGGCCGAGGAGCAACAGAAGTTTGAGGTGGGTTGGAGGAAGGGGAAAAAAAATTGAATGTAGTGATGGTGTGATGGTTACTGGCTTGGGATATTTGCAAACTTTAAAGGGTCATGGGATTGTGTTCTTTATGTCTGTGAAAGGTTTTCTGCTTGTAGTGTTCTTGAAGTTCTTTATCAAAGCTGAAATAATATCTTGGTGCATCTGAATTGATATTGATAGCAATAGTAATAGTGATACTAATAGTAATATAATAATAATTATGATAATTATTGTGAGAATGATAATGATAGTAGTAATTCTAATGATAATAGGACTGTAATGATAATAGGAATGATAATGATAATAGGAATGATAATGATATTAGGATTGATAATAATAATAGGCCTGATAATGTAATAGGAATGATAATAATGATATGATAATGATAATGAGAAAGATTATCAAAATAATGATAATGAGAAAGATGATCAAAATAATGATAATGATAATAATGATGATAATAATAATAATGATAATAATGATTATAATGATAATAATAATGATAATATGATAATAATGATAATAATAATGATAATAATAGTGATGATAATAATAATAATAAGGATAATATAAAAAGATAATAATGATAATGATAATGATAATGATAATGATAATGGTGGTGATGCTGATAATAATAATGATAATGGTAATGAAGGTAATGATAAGGATAATAATTATTTTAATGATAATGATAGTGATAATAATTATAATAATAGTAATAATGATGATGATGATGATGATGATGATAGTAATGATAATGATGATAATAATACTGATAATAATAGGAATTGGAATAGGAATAGGAATAGCAATAGTAGTAGGTGATACTAGAAATAGTTATAGTAATAGAAAGGAATATGATGATAATAGTGATAACAATGATGATAAGGATAATTAAAATTGAAATTAGAATTACAATTCATATTAGAAATGAAGTAAGATTTATGAAATTAGAAATAAAAATGAAATTGAATAAGAAAATAATGAAAATTAAAATTAACTTGAAATTAGAATTAAAGTTAGAATTAGAATTAGAATTAGGACTAAAATAAGAATTAGAATTTGAATTAGAATTGGAACTAGATTGAATTTAAGAATTAAGATTAAAATTAGAATTGAAATTGAAATTGAAATTGAAATTGAAATTGAAATTGAAATTGAAATTGAAATTGAAATTGAAATTGAAATTGAAATTGAAATTGAAATTGAAATTATTATCAAGAAAAAGAAAAGGAAATGCATTTTTTTTTCATGATCAGTATTTTACACATTCCCTAAAAGCTAGATTAGATTCTCTTCCAAATATATTTGAAACTTGCATGCATGTTCTCTTTCTGGTACTAGCTTTGTATTGTCATAAAAAAAACAATGCCTTCATTACTATCCCTATCCTTTTTAACTTATCCTCACATACTTAGTAAGCTTTTATTAGACCTACTAACTAACTAACTAACACACTCTTCTGCTCCTTACTCTAGCTATGCTCAAACTTGGAAGAGGAACAAGTAAGTGTGTTTGTTTTTTGTTCAAGCCTTTAAGAAAAAATAGTCCTTGGCACAGCTTGGTTTTCTATGGAAACTTATGGTATATTGATTACACTTTTTTTTATAATTTTATTTTTTTTTATAATTTATTGGTAGATATATGTGTCAGGATGGTTAGTGTGGAATATTTAATTGAAAGGTTAAAATGAGACTATCATATATATGCTATTGTATATGAGAATTGAATTGTAGTATTGTATATAATTTTTAATTATATGAATGCCTCCCAGTTTTTTATTTTATATAATATCTTTTGTGATCATTTAAAGCTTTTATTCTGATTTACAGTCAATATATGTTTGTTACAATCTTTTCATTTAAGATCTTATAGTTTTTTCTTCCTTTTTTAGTCTTCCTTGATTACATATTTTTCGTTTGATTTCCTGATTTTATTTTGATTATTATGTTTTACTTTTTGGATATATGTTCACGTTCACGCCAGCTTCGTAAGGCTGATTAGGAAGGAAAAAGTCTTTTTTTATCTAACATTATTTCATATTTTGGGAAATTCAGAATAAGGGACTGTTGGATCTAAATTTTGTGAGTTTCACTTTACAAAGTTAGGATAATTACTCTTGTAAAACATTTTTTTTATTGATTTACGATAATATAATCTAAGGCTAATTAAGTAGGATTACCTGTTCACAAGGGCATTTAATTGTTTTCAGATTGTTACCTCTAGGCTTCTAGGCTTTTTGATTTTCTCTGTTGAGCTTTGGTGTCACTCAGTACAATCTAGTATTTTATTTCTTTTGCACAAAGGCAATTTTGTTATTGGTATACCTCACACTAACACAGTTATTTAAACTACGAGTGAAGTAGGACCTGTAAAGTAGGTGATCCCAAATACATCTTTAAAGATGAACGATATTGATATAGAAATATGGAAGAGCTTTAAGTGTGTTGTTTGTTTTTGATGGTATTTAAATTGAATAATAGTAAGTGTAGGAAAGTTTATAATTCATGTCCAGAAAGAGCCATTGAATTTCATTATTAATTTCAGAATAATCTGCAGAGACAGTTAGTTCAAATGAACAAACCAGCCAATCACCAGCCGCTGCCATCTCGGGGTGTTGCGGCAGAGAATCAACCCAAGTTCCAGAGATCCTTTATCGATGGCGACTTTGATTTCGTATGTTATTAGTCTTTTTGCCTTTGTTCTAAAGTATGGGAGTGTTTTGTATGTTATTTTGATTTCTTTACTCTCCTCAGAGGGGATTTAGTTTCACTTTTTGTCAAGTAGTAATGTATATGAAAAGGAAAAATAGGGGTGAAAAATTAATGATGATATTATCATTTCAGCTCAAAAACCTGACCTACGAAGAATTACACCAGCGGATGGCTACTCTAGACCAGGAAATGGAACGGGAAATTGACGAGTTGCGCCAGCGCTATCACGCCAAACGGCAACCCATCCTCGATGCCATGGACCAGAAAAGGAAGAGACAGCAGAATTTCTAGCAGAATTGTACTCTTTATATCTTTTATAATGTGACATGTGCCGTAAACTTTTAAATGATGTAAATTTGAAAATGATATTCAACTTGCCAAGAAGATAGTGGATACACTTGACAAGTTAAAGTTCAGATGAGAATGGTGGCTAAGAAGTTAGGAGAAATACCAAACACAGATGCCCAGCATATCTGCCTGATGTGAGGTCACTGTGTAATGTGTGCCATTTGATTCATATCCCCGCTTAGTGCGAGCACTGCCTGTCGTAAGAAAATGAATGAATTCAACAGAAGTCGTTCAAATGATCTGACCTTGATAATCCGAAGGAGGACTGGGAGAGCACTGGTTGCCAATTATACTAAAGATTGTCTGTGGATTTGTCATTGGCCATTTGTATGGAAAGATGAATGCTGCCTGCTAATGGCCACTGGAGCAAGAGATGGATAAAGTTACTTGATGTGTGAAATATACAAAGCGTGTTTGTTTTTGCGGACGAGATACTCACGGACTTGCTCGTTGTGACCCCAAGCTGTGAGCTGACCATCCGAGCAGGTCGTTGCTGGTCATCACTCCTAGAGAGCTCAAGTTTTGTCATGTTTATAGGATTTTTTTTTTTTTCATTCATTTGCCTTCCTTGATTAATGCTACATATATATTTGTGAACCTCATGGTCTAGAAAGCAAAGAAGTGGCTATCAGACTTAATTAAGCCTAATATTATGAGGAACTATTTTTGGGAAATGATAGTGTAATATCATTTATTTTTTGTTTGCTATTAAACATCTGATTCATGTCTTCCTGTCTTGTTTAGTAGGCAGTGCAAAGGTTGCCTACTTGCCAGGCCATGCATTCAGTGCCTATACACAGTTGTAGGGACGATCCTTTTACATGGCTGTGTGTGTTTTCTCGACATAGCTTTGTATCGGGAACAGTATTCAGCAGTGTGCGGCATCTCTGTCCACAGCTTTTGTGAAGGCTGTACATTACTTGTGCTGTGATGTCTGGACAGAGTTGTGTGGGTAGTCTCTGTATGCAAGTTTGTCCTTGGGCGCCAAACACTGCCATAACTCTCACGCTGGGAGGCTCGTGCCAAGCTTCTCTTCCATCTGATTTTTCTACCGGTTTTGACTACACTGTTTGCAGTGTTCAATATTGTAGTTTGTACTTATTCCTTTTTGGTGTTCATTTTATATGCTGTGGTGAGAGGAAAAAAAAAGAAAGAGAGAGAGAGAGGGAGAGAGAGAGAGAGAGGAAGAGTGGGCGAGAGTAAGAGTGAGAGTGAAAGAGGGGGAGTAAGAGAGAGAGCGAGAGAGAGAGCGAGACAGAGAGTGAGAGAGCGAGAGAGAGAGAGAGCGAGAGAGAGAGAGAGAGCGAGTGAGACAGAGAGCGAGCGAGACAGAGAACGAGTGAGACAGACAGAGAGAGAGGGAGTGAGCGAGTAAGAGAGAGAATGAGAGTGAGAGAGCATAAGAGAAGAAAAAAGTTCAAGAACTGTCCATGTTCAGAGATAATTTATGCATTCAGATAAGGTTTTCCAGTCATTAGTTGTAAGTTTAATAGTAGATCCTCAATTTGTTTGCCAAAATCTGATCATCCATGAAAAGGAAGAAGAAGGAAAGTCTTGGCCCAGAAGAAGTGACTGCATGCAGGCTGTCAGCTGCTTCAGCCAGACGAGAAATCTTGGAAGGACATTTATGGTGTGGATGTTGCCATATCTCTAACTTGTATCTGAATGTACATAATTATTCTTTCTTTTTTGACTTCATAAAAGAAACAACAAAGAAACCTTAGGGAGTGAATTGACTTTCATACATATCTTGAGATGGCCTTAACGCTGGGGTCCGACTGAACGTTCAAAGGCTTGCACGTAAGTTCAAAAAGTTTTGTCGAGAAAGAGGGCATTAGTGGTGGTCTGATCCTTGTGTAGTTAGAACAGGTCTTGTGTATGATAATGTGACAGTATGGACTATTACAGCTTTTAAACTATGATGCATTCCTTTCTTCTCACATTTACTTATTGCATTTTGTGTTATTTTTACAGTAGGTATCTCTGTTTTTAAGCCTAGGTGATTCAAACTAATAACAGTGCTAATAGAATGTAGGTTTATTCTCTTTTTACCAAATTAATTTAAGTATTTTATTTTTTGTCTGTAGTAGTCACCCTACTTTTCACGTATACAACTCTGTACAGCATCCACTTCTTAATTTATTAACTGGACAGGCATTCATATGTGTTCTTTCTTATTCTTTCTTCCTATCTTGTACAGAAGTTATTGTAACCAACATTTTTCAAGGATTGCACTAAAGCAATTAAAAAGCTGATGATGGTTTATAGTGTCACAGAAGTAAGGCTAGAGATGCGTTAGTTTGCAGGTGACGACTGATCCTTTGTAACTTCTAGTCAGGTAAGGAATCACTCGCCAATTCAGGCTTAACCCGGAGGAGAGGAGACGAGAACGAGAGTTTCTTGATTTCTTGATTGAGTGATTTGTCATGTTTCTGCCATTTTATCATTATTTTTTTTTTCTTTTCTTTTTTAAGGAACAAACAACAAAAAACAAAACCAAAAAAGAAGAAAAAAAAATTAAAGTGCCAGGTAGCATCTGTGATGTATCGTGAGAGAAGTGACCCAATTTTCTGACGTCTCTCGGCACAGACTTCACATGTGCGCAGTTTAGTGTCATTGTGTAGCGAACTGCATTTTCCTTTTAAGCCAAGTGGCCACAGAGGCTGGCGTCAATCGCTCTGCAAAACTGATGCAACTGTTTTTTTTTGTTTTTGTTTTTTTTATATATATATATGTATGTGTGTATGGTCTTTATTATTATTGTTTGAGTAATTGTTGTGATTGATTTTTATTATTATTATTATTATTATTATTATTATTATTATTATTATTATTATTATTATTATTATTATTATTATTATCATCATTATCATCATTATTTTTATTATTATTATTATTGTTGTGGTAATAATTTTGTTTTCATTTATCTGTTATTTTATGTATTTTTAAAATTTGTTTATTAATATTGTTTTAAAACAGACTTAGAAAGATCTTTGTGATAATGTAATAACATTTTTACAAGTGATGTACATAATTTGATTATATGATTTCAATAGGTCCAAAAAATCATATGATATTTGATATAAAATTACAGGCTCATTTTATTTTATTTTTTTATCCTTTTGAGTTCCCCTTTTAATTTTATGTTCTGCAAAATGAGGTCTTGAAGTTCCTGTATTTTTTGCAATATATTTTCAAAGAGTACAATGAAATGGATTGAATGTGTATACTCACCCAAAGTATGAATCTACATAACCACATACAACACATGATGAAGACACATAAGACAGAACATGGCACATAACACCACAAGGATGATACAAGTCAAGCTACATAGCAAACATACCACAGCCCCCACATTGTACATGCATGTGATTATCAACCTCTCCAGAATTTTTAAAACCTCTGACACTGCCACAGCTTGGGTTCTCTCTCTGCTAAGCATCATAAAAAGGCCATCCACCTATGTCTCATAATTGTTTTTCTTTTTTCTTTTTTCTTTATTCATCCTCTTCTCTTCGTAGTTGAAATCAAAATTTTTAAAATTTGGATTTCTATTTAAAAAAATTACTAGTGATATAAAGGAAGAAAAAAAGGTATATGTCTAGGCTGGTGGTTTGCTCTAAAATTTGTGGGGATTTTTTATGTATTGGTATCAGTCAAGCAAAAGTAAAATTAATAATTTGATCAAATTAGATAATAAGATAAGGTAATGTATTTTGATTAAGTAAACAGAAAATTAAGAAAGAAACTATAAAAAAACAGGACAAAATGGGTCCATGAACATTTATATACAAAGAAATAATTAATAAAACCAAAACAAAAATTAGGATAAATAAAAAAAAAGTTAAAGGCATCTCTACAGACTATACTTTGTGGGAAAAAAAATCTCACTCACTTGGGGACCTTCAGTAAGAGGAAAATGTCTGCTTTACAGCATTAAGAATTCTGGAAAGATTGGTGTTTCATGCGGAGAAGGTGTGTGCTGTGGAATTCCGTATGTTTGGGTAATCATACAGGTGGTACTGGTATTAAGTTTCTTTGAGTTTATTGTCTAAAGTTTAGAAGATCATATTGTAGAAAAGGTATGAATGAGAATGAATAACTTCACAAAGCAAGAGGTGTAACTGGCACTTTTAGAAGTATATCTTCAAAATTATATGTAATTCTGATGGGAGATCAGAATGGAGAGTATTATTGCATCTCTTGCTTTGGAAAGGATGTTTATTAATTTTCAACTATACTTTTTCTATATCTCACAAATTCTGTCCATAGATCATCATCATTTTCAAATGCAGAATTGCAATAAACAGACACTGTATCAGTTTTGTTGAGTATTTCCAGTTGATATTAGCTTTCACATGACAATATATCTGGCATATATTTGTCACAAGCAGAGACTACAAATTTGAGACTGACCTACTGTTCATTCATGACATAACTAAACATTTTCCTTCAAACTTCATAAAAGATTAGTCTTCGCAAAGTACAAGGCAAATTCAGTGTTTCATGGGCTGCAGGGGTTAAGAAAAATTATGCTTTAGCAATACAGTAGGTTCTGGTTATGTATTTCACTATTTAGCCATGAGTGTTTGAAAAGAGGTTCACCATCAGTATTCTGAAAGTAGGCAAGAAATTTAGCGAAGAACAAGTAATTTGATGAACTTCCATAATTGCTTGCTTGCTTTTTAGCTTTGTTTTGGATTTAAGAATGTGTCCAGGTGAGGGTTTCCTACTTTATTATTAAACCAAAGTAAAATAATGTGTAATCCATAAAGATAAGATCAATGTAAGCTTTATGTTCTATGTTAGAATTATGAGTTTAGATTATTTGCTCAACACACAATCAAGAAACTTGGTAAACTGGAAAAAGATCTTACAATGTTAGGTGCTTTTGAGAAAGAGAGAGAGAGGGGGAGAAAGAAAGAAAAAAAGAGAATGAGAAAGAAAGAGAAAGAGATAAAGAGAGAGGGAGAGAGAAAGAGAGAGGGAGAGAGAGAAAGAAAGAAAGAGGGAGAGAGAGAAAGAGAGG
>NW_028234439.1:19298891-19301391 GCF_977035675.1 Penaeus japonicus
CATCATTATTATCATTATTATTATGATAATTATTATTATAATTATCTTTATTGTGGATAATTATTTATTTAGTTTTTCTGTATGACTTCTACTTGAATCATATCTCTGAATTCTTACTAGTAAAAACTGCAGGCAGAGGGAATTCAATATATTTCATTCTCTTAGCACCTTGAATTTCATTGGATAAAATCTCCATAAAGAGTTGTTGGTAACGTTCCGATAGTACTGTAATTCTATGCTAATGCTAAACCTACCTTGTTAAAGAATTCCAAGTACCATAGAATTTCAGACTCTAAACCCCCCCGACCCACCCGTTCATTTACAGTGATTCTAGAATCTAAATAATATGACATATATATATACATATATATATTTAGGTGAATACTACACCACAGTAAACTTTTATATATATATATATCCTCTTAACCCTAACACATATAAATGCATTCTTTCAAGCTAGGTTCCCCCCCCCCCAAAAAAAAAGATAGAGACTTGACAAATAAGATCTATTTAGTTGGCATTTATACCAAAGGGACATTTTTGTACTTGGGCCAACAGTGCCTGCAAACAGATATACAGCAGAAAGGCAGTCCTTTGTAAAGCGTTGATTTTTAAGATAAATTTAGATTCATCTCCGAGGGCAGCCCAGCACGTATGACCATAATAGCAATACAAAGTCGTGGTTTATAGGAGAGCCCCCTAGGAGCTCTTGAGTGTATATAGTGTAAGTGTATTCCAGTGCATTTGATCATCATAGAACCTATTTAAAAGATTTTCTTTAGGGTTTCTTTATCTATTTCCTTGTGCTATGTGGGTGTTCGAAATGTACTACGATGTATCGGACATATTTCCCAGTTGAACCATCGAGAGTCGGTTGGTGTTGGTATGTATGTTTTGACGCCTGAATTCTCATTTTCCACCCTTGGTCATAGTTTCACGGGCAAAGGAGAGCTCTTTGTAAATGAATCCTTAGTGAATATATATATATTTTTTGGACCCAAAATATATCAGGTAAATCAGCATAGTTTAAAATGGGAGAAACATAAAATTACACTTTCCTGTAATAAAAGAAAAATTGACCCTGGGATCTCTTTTTCCAGAATTTGTCAAACACAATGAGATTGATTAGTTGCAAATATTGTTTATTGCATGTGAAAGAGAATCAGATGGATCTCAAATGATGCATTGCAATTTTGTTTTCTATTTTCTTTTATACAGAAATACATTTCAATTGATGAGATTTGATCAAAGTGAGTGGTAATAACTGATGTATTAATTCTAATTTATGATATATGACTGAAAATCCTTATTTTTTCAACTAGAAGTGTAGTAGAGGGAACTGCCATGGGGATTAAAGAAAGAGAGAAAAAAGAACGCAAAGAAGAATCTAACTTTGATTTCTAGTTTAATGATGCTTTGAGATAACGGGATTGATCATTAACGTCACTACTTTCTGTCTTGTTGACCTCTTGTTATAGTAAGAAAAAATGTCTCCGTCTGGTTTAACTTAATCCCCATGGCGAGAGAAATACATATATTGTTTAGAACATTTGATTGTGGAATTTATTGGTTTTCTTTACCCTCAAGGTCAAATCACAGGTATGAAAAATTTATTCAAACACACATGGAAAGATAATCATATGCTTGTGCAGCATGTGATAGCCACTTTATATGCATGAGATGAAACATTGATCCATTTAGTGAAATATCCAGCGCAACATTGATTTGCTTAAAGATCTTATTTTTTAAGCCGATGACAAATTTAGAATTTAGTACAAGCCAACTAATCAGTTTACAGTTTTAAATGACTCAGGTGTTTACTCAAACATTATTGAAACCAGAGTGTTATTGAATTTTGTACCTAAATTTAGGACCTAAACCTTACCTTCCCCCCCCTCCCCCTCCAAGACTTTGATTGTTATATGAAGTGCTTGGTTCATAATTTATATACATATATACATATATTATACACATGTGGAGGTTTTTCCGTAGAGTGCAAAGGCCTTGCCGTGTTAACAGCTGTAGATAGGTGATTGTCTGAGGCAATTAGACCTGAGTTACACTTTGCCAGGAGGTTGCTTGCCATATACACTTGTATGTATATACACATATATGTATATACACATATATGTATACATACATATATTTATAAATATAAATATAATATATATAACTATAATATGTTTATGTATATACATTATATATATATATTATAAATATGTATACATATGTATACTTACCTAATATATATTTAGATATATATACTCTATAGATATATATATGTATGTATAATACATAAATATATATTTATATATATATATATATATATATATTTTATATATATATATATATATATATATATATATATATATATATATATATATATATATATATATATATACATATATATATATGCACAAACATATACATACATACATACATACATACATACAAACATACATATATACATACAAACATAACACATATACACACACACACA
>NW_028234439.1:19328891-19331391 GCF_977035675.1 Penaeus japonicus
CCTTTGACGTCCCTTCTGGACTTGCTGTGCTTGGTTTTAACTTTAGGTCTTTGCTTTTTATTTATATTTTAGCCATTGCTATTGCTTTATTTTTACGTCAGTTTTTATTTATTTATTCTATTTTGACCAGCATCTTTAGTGACTTTTATGCCGGCATATTTTAACAACTCATTTTATTTTCATTTAAGGCCTTTTACCAGAGGGTCATTTTAGACTCCTCTCTTTTTTTATTATTTTTTTATTTTTATTATTATTATTTTTTTACGTGAGTCCTTAGCTTGGGCTTTTGAATCTACTGTTATTTGTTCATGGCAGTTTAACGTGATTTCAGGATTTGTTCAGTATTCATCATGACACTTATTTAATCTTTTGGAATGTTCATATGTCTTCTGTTTATGTTTCTTTTGACAGAAGTTGCCCACACCTTATTTATTCCGATTCCCTCCCTTAACGCTACCTTATTTCTAGAGCATCTTATTTCAGGGGCCAAATCAAGTTCATACTCGCACCCTATTTTGCTAGAATCAGGTAATGGCATTTCTAGTGAGGGATCTTCGGTATAAAAAGCTTAGTATAAACTACAATATAGTACCCCTAATATAGCCATATTTTCTAGAATGGCCCATAAACCGAGATATTTGAAGAAAATACGTATGAGACGTCCTCGTGCGACTAGCCACAAGAGTTATGTTAGGGATGGAGGGGGGAGGGGGTAGAGTGGGGGGAGGGGAGCAACTGATTGCCACTGTAGGTGTTAGTTTGAATATGTCCTCCATCTTCGGGTGGATAATTACATAGGATGGATAATTATGGATATATACCTGGCGATGAAATGTTGTTTTTCCATTGGCGGAAATTAAGGAAAGTAATTTCACTTTTGCGTCGAAGAACTGAATAAGAAAAAGAGAGAAAAGAAAAAGAAAACAAAAACCAATATTAGCATACACATGCAAAAAAAAAAAAAAAAAAAAAAAAGATTTGGATTGAAAGAGGATATTTCAAAACACATTACAATATAATGTACCCATTTACATTCATCTGTAACAAATAGCCCCAATACTTATCATGTAAATACAAAAGAAAAAAAAAAAGTGACAAGAAACATCACACACAACAAATATCAACATTTGGTAATATTCATCAATACAATACCAAATCTCATCTTAAGAATCCTAAAATCCCTTTCAATTGTGTTGCTCGTTTCGTAATGAGAGGAATCGTAACTCTTTTTCCTATCAACACCAGGATACGGAAAGGGTTGGAGCCTCTTGCATACGTCCGATTCATTGAACATTCTGACGTCGTGCGCACTGCCATCCCAACTAGAAACATTTTTTTTTTGTTTATTTCAAGTGTATATCACGGACACCCTCTGGACATTAAAAAGAAAAAGAAAAAAAAAAAAAAAAAAAGTTTTTTTTTTTTTTTTTTTTACAGGGACGTGGGTGACATCAATACACCCAAAGACCCCAGGCATTCCATCAATCGTAGATAACTGTTGCATCACCATCTCTTCTTCGGCTAACTGACGAAATCAGACGTGCAACGTACTCTGAAACTGTGTCAGCAATATCAGCTGAAGCATTGCAGGCACATATGCTGACGGCTGGCTGGGATATTTCCTGACAGTCCCGTACATTCAGCTGGAAATTTCCTGATGCCAAGAAGCGCGGCGCCTCGAGGAACTATAGGTGGTGTGGGATGGGAGAACCAGGAAAATAGACGTATTATTACGAGCGGCAAGAAAATAATATTAATAATAAATAATTTCCAGTATAGACAGCATGATGAAGTCGAATCACATGAATATATACCGACACATATTGACTATTCTTCACCACTAATATTCTCACCACTTTTATTCCCGATTTTTCCCATTTGAGGTTTGACTTTCTCTAGTAGCATCATGGCAGACTCCTTTGAGATCCGAAAAATGGCCACAAATTCTATCTGTGATGATGTTCCTTGGAATAACTAAAAGATCTGTCAACTCTTCCAACTCAGCTACTTGATATAGCTCTTCCATTCTGCCAAGTAAAATAACCTAATGTAAATATGACTGTAAATCTGGAATATCATAGTTGGATTAAATGTACAAACTCCTGTCATAGAGCTGCAAGTTAAATCGTGTAATTTTTCCACCGTGTTTACTGTAAATTCCACTCCAGTGTTAACTTAAACCTCCCTCTCCAGCGACTCCTTAAGGGGATAACTTGCCTATTCCTTAAGACAGTATACGAGAAAGTAAACTGGGAAGTTATTCAGGAGAAAAAAAACTATATTTGGTCAATCAAGCCAGATATAGAAAAGTTCTTCATCAATCGGAATTATAAAATACTTATTTACCGGGATTTATTTTCTTTCAGAAATGCAACACAGGACGAGAAAAGATATCTAGTGAGATAAAATTACTGGCAATATTATTCTGCACCGGATCATCTCTGGGCACGTATACCCTAAATATAGTAGATTTTAACGTAAAGAAAACCGAAAGGAAATG
>NW_028234439.1:19356391-19361391 GCF_977035675.1 Penaeus japonicus
GTGCGACCAAGCTTTCTAAATAGCATTTTTTTTCTTCTGTGCGACCAAGCTTTCTAAATAGTATTTTTTTTTTCTTCTGTGCGACCAAGGTTTCTAAATAGTATTTTTTCCTGTGCGACCAAGCTTTCTAAATAGTATTTTTTTCCTGTGCGACCAAGCTTTCTAAATAGTTTTTTTTTCCTGTGCGACCAAGCTTTCTAAATAGTATTTTTTCCTGTGCGACCAAGCTTTCTAAATAGTATTTTTTTTCTTCTGTACGACCAAGGTTTCTAAATATTTTTTTCTGAGCGACGAAGCTTTCTAAATAGTATTTTTTTTCTGTGCGACCAAGCTTTCTAAATAGTATTTTTTTTTCTTTGTGACCAAGCTTTCTAAATAGTATTTTTTTTCTGTGCGACCAAACTTTCTAAATAGTATTTTTTTTCCTGTGCGACCAAGGTTTCTAAATATTTTTTTCTGAGCGACGAAGCTTTCTAAATAGTATTTTTTTTCTTTGTGACCAAGCTTTCTAAATAGTATTTTTTTCGTGTGCGACCAAGCTTTCTAAATAGTATTTTTTTTCTTCTGTACGACCAAGGTTTCTAAATATTTTTTTCTGAGCGACGAAGCTTTCTAAATAGTATTTTTTTTTCCTGTGCGACTAAGCTTTCTAAATAGTATTTTTTTTTTCCTGTGCGACCAAGCTTTCTAGATAGTATTTTTTTTTTTTTTGCGACCAAGCTTTCTAAATAGTATTTTTTTTTTTTTTTTTGCGACCAAGCTTTCTAAATAGTATTTTTTTTCTGTGCGACCAAGCTTTCTGAATAGTATTTTTTTTTCCTGTGAGACCAAGCTTTCTGAATAGTATTTTTTTTTCCTGTGCGACCAAGCTTTCTAAATAGTATTTTTTTTCCTGTGCGACCAAGCTTTCTAAATAGTATTTTTTTTTTTCCTGTGCGACCAAGCTTTCTAAATAGTATTTTTTTTTTCTTTGCGTCCAAGCTTTCTAAATAGTATTTTTTTTCCTGTGCGACCAAGCTTTCTAAATAGTATTTTTTTTTTTCCTGTGCGACCAAGTTTTCTAAATAGTATTTTTTTTCTGTGCGTCCAAGCTTTCTAAACAGTATTTTTTCTGTGCGACCAAGCTTTCTAAATAGTTCTTTTTGCTTTGCGACCAAGCTTTCTTAATAGTATTTTTTTTTCTTCTGTGCGACCAAGCTTTCTAAATAGTATTTTTTTCCTGTGCGACCAAGCTTTCTTAATAGTATTTTTTTTTCTTCTGTGCGACCAAGCTTTCTAAATAGTATTTTTTCTGTGCAATCAAGCTTTCTAAATAGTATTTTTTCTGTGCAATCAAGCTTTCTAAATAGTATTTTTTCTGTGCAATCAAGCTTTCTAAATAGTTTTTTTCTTCTGTGCGACCAAGCTTTCTAAATAGTATTTTTTTCCTGTGCGACCAAGCTTTCGAAATAGTATTTTTTTTCTGTGCGACGAAGCTTTCTAAATAGTATTTTTTTTTCTGTGCGACCAAGCTTTCTAAATAGTATTTTTTTTCCTGTGCGACCAAGCTTTCTAAATAGTATTTTTTTTCCTGTGCGACCAAGCTTTCTAAATAGTATTTTTTTTCTGTGCGACGAAGCTTTCTAAATAGTATTTTTTTTCTGTGCGACGAAGCTTTCTAAATAGTATTTTTTTTCTGTGCGACGAAGCTTTCTAAATAGTATTTTTTTTCTGTGCGACGAAGCTTTCTAAATAGTATTTTTTTCTGTGCGACGAAGCTTTCTAAATAGTATTTTTTTTCTGTGCGACGAAGCTTTCTAAATAGTATTTTTTTTTCTGTGCGACCAAGCTTTCTAAACAGTATTTTTTTCCTGTGCGACCAAGCTCTCTAAATAGTATTTTTTTCCTGAGCGACCAAGCTTTCTAAATAGTATTTTTTTCTGTGCGACGAAGCTTTCTAAATAGTATTTTTTTGTTCTGTGCGACCAAGCTTTCTAAATAGTTTTTTTTTTTCCTGTGCGACCAAGCTTTCTAAATAGTATTTTTTTTCTGTGCGACCGAGCTTTCTAAATAGTATTTTTTTTCTGTGCGACGAAGCTTTCTAAATAGTATTTTTTCTGTGCGACCAAGAGAGAGAGAGAGGGAGAGAGAGAGAGAGAGAGAGAAAGAGGGAGAGAGAAAGAGCAAGAGAGAGAGATGGATATATATATATATATATATATATATATATATATATATTTTTTTTTTTTTTTTTTTTTTTTCTCTTTTATTCATTTATTTATTTTTTTTCTGTGCCAATAAGCTTTCTAAATAGTATTTTTTTTCCCTGTGTGACCAAGCTTTCTAAATAGTATTTTTTTCCTGTGCGACCAAGTTTTCTAAATAGTATTTTTTTTTTCTGTGCGATCAAGCTTTTTAAATAGTATTTTTTTCCTGTGCGACCAAGCTTTCTAAATAGTATTTTTTTTCTGTGCGACCAAGCTTTCTAAATAGTATTTTTTTTTCCTGTGCGACCTAGCTTTCTAAATAGTATTTTTTTCCTGTGCGACCAAGCTTTCTAAATAGTATTTTTTTCTGTGCGACCAAGCTTTCTAAATAGTATTTTTTTCCTGTGCGACCAAGCTTTCTAAATAGTATTTTTTTTCCTGTGCGACCAAGCTTTCTAAATAGTATTTTTTTTTCTGTGCGACCAAGCTTTCTAAATAGTATTTTTTTCCTGTGCGACCAAGCTTTCTAAATAGTATTTTTTTTCTGTGCGACCAAGCTTTCTAAATAGTATTTTTTTTTCTTCTGTGCGACCAAGTTTTCTAAATGTTTTTTTTCCTGTGCGACTAAGCTTTCTAAATAGTATTTTTTCCTGTGCGACCAAGCTTTCTAGATAGTATTTTTTTATTCTGTGTGACCAAGCTTTCTAAAGAGTATTTTTTTCTGTGCGACGAAGCTTTCTAAATAGTATTTTTTTTTTCCTGTGCGACCAAGCTTTCTAAATAGTATTTTTTTTCTGTGCGACCAAGCTTTCTAAATAGTATTTTTCCTGTGCGACGAAGCTTTCTAAATAGAATTTTTTTTCCTGTGCGACCTAGCTTTCTAAATAGTATTTTTTTCCCTGTGTGACCAAGCTTTCTAAATAGTATTTTTTTTTCTGTGCGACCAAGCTTTCTAAATAGTATTTTTTCCTGTGCGACCTAGCTTTCTAAATAGTATTTTTTTTCTGTGCGACCAAGCTTTCTAAATAGTATTTTTTCCTGTGCGACCTAGCTTTCTAAATAGTATTTTTTTTCTGTGCGACCAAGCTCTCTAAATAGTTTTTTTTCCTGTGCGACCTAGCTTTCTGAATAGTATTTTTTTCCCTGTGTGACCAAGCTTTCTAAATAGTATTTTTTTTCTGTGCGACCTAGCTTTCTAAATAGTATTTTTTCCTGTGCGACCTAGCTTTCTAAATAGTATTTTTTTCCCTGTGTGACCAAGCTTTCTAAATAGTATTTTTTTTCTGTGCGACTAAGCTTTCTAAATAGTATTTTTTTCTGTGCGACCTAGCTTTCTAAAGAGTATTTTTTTTTCTGTGCGACCAAGCTTTCTGAATAGTATTTTTTTTCGTGTGTGACCAAGCTTTCTAAATAGTGTTTTTTTCTGTGCGAGCAAGCTTTCTGAATAGTATTTTTTTCTGTGCGACCAAGCTTTGTAAATGGTATTTTTTTCTGTGCGACCAAGCTTTTTAAATAGTTTTTTTTTTCCTGTACGACCAAGCTTTGTAAATGGTATTTTTTCTGCATATGAGCGCTTATTGCAATAATCATGATAGGAGTAGTGCTAGTAATAGTAATAGGAGCATTGATAGTATTAATGGTAATAGTAATAATAAGGGTAGTAATAATAGTCGGAGTAGTATTAGTAGAAGCATTTTTTAGTAGTAATAGTAGTAATAGTTATAGCAGTGGTAGTAATAGTAGTAATAGTTATAGCAGTGGTAGTAATAGTAGTAATAGTTATAGCAGTGGTAGTAATAGTAGTAATAGTTATAGCAGTGGTAGTAATAGTAGTAGTAATAGTAATAGCTGATACATCTCCGTGCCCTCATATTACATTGAAGTATCTGTTCAATAAAAGAGTTTCCAGTTTCCAATTAAGAAACACCTAGCCAGACTCTCCTTTATAAGCCGGGTTAGGTTAGGTTAGATTTGGGTTAGGTTTGGGTTGGGTTAGGTGAGGTGAAATTGGAGTAGCTGATCATAGGTTAGGTTGGGTTAGGTTAGGTTAGATTAGATTAGATTAGGTTAACTTAGTTTAGGTTAGGTTAGACTGGGTTAGATGGTCATAAGTTAGGTGAGGTTAGGTTAGGTTAGGTGAGGTTATATTGGGGTAGATGGTCATAAGTTAGGTGAGGTTAGGTTAGGTTAGGTTAAGTTAGGTTAGGTTAAATGAGGTTAGTTTGGGATAGATGGTCATATGTTAGGTGAGGTTAGGTTAGGTTAGATTAAGTTAAGTTAGATTAGACGAGGTTAGATTGGAGTAGATGGTCATAGGTTAGGTGAGGTTAGGTCATGTTAAGTTAGGTAAGATTAGGTTAGGTTAGGTTAGGTGAAGTGAGGTTAGATTGGGGTAGCTGGTCACAGGTAGGGTGAGGTTAGGTGAGGTTAGGTTAGGTTAGGTGAGATTAAGTTAGGTTAGGTGAGGTTAGATTGGGTTAGATGGTCATATATAAGTTGAGGTTAGTTTAGGTTAGGTGACGTGAGATTGGGGTAGCTGGTCATAGGTAAGGTGAGGTTAAGTTAGATGAGATTAGGTTAGCTTAGATGAGGTTAAATTGGGTTAGATGGTCATATCTAAGGTCAAGTTAGTTTAGGTTAGGTGAGATGAGGTTAGGTGAAGTGAGGTTGGATTGGGGTAGCTGGTCATATGTAAGGTGAGCTTAGGTTAGGTGAGGTGAGGTTAAGTGAAGTGAGGTTAAATTGGGATAGAAGGTCATATGTTAAGTGAAGTTATATTATGTTATGTTAGGTTAAACGAGGTTAGATTAGGGT
>NW_028234439.1:19366391-19373891 GCF_977035675.1 Penaeus japonicus
TAGATAGAGATAGATTAGTAAATATAGATAGATAGATAGATAGATATAGATAGTTATAGATAGATAGATAGACAGGTAGATATAGATAGATAGATAGACAGGTAGATATAGATAGATAGATAGAGATAGATAGATAGATAGATATAGATAGTTATAGATAGATAGATAGACAGGTAGATATATAGATAGATAGAGATAGATTTGTAAATATAGATAGATAGATAGACAGGTAGATATATAGATAGATAGAGATAGATTTGTAAATATAGATAGATAGATAGACAGGTAGATATATAGATAGATAGAGATAGATAGAGATAGATTAGTAAATATAGATAGATAGATAGACAGGTAGATATATAGATAGATAGATAGGTAGGGATATAGATAGATAGATAGACAGGTAGATATAGATAGATAAATAGATAAATAGACAGGTAGATATAGATAGATAGATAGATAGATATAGATAGTTGAGTAGATAGATAATATAGATAGATAGATAGATAGATAGATATAGATATAGACATATATAGATAGATAGATAGATAGATATAGATATAGACATATATAGATAGAAAGTTATAGATAGATAGATAGATAGATAGATAGATAGATATAGATATATAGATAGATAGATAAATAGATAGATATAGATAGATAAATAGATAAATAGACAGGTAGATATAGATAGATAGGTAAACAGGTTTAGATATAGATAGATAGATAGACAGGTAGATATATGGATAGATAGACAGGTAGATTATAGATAGATAGATAGATAGACAGGTAGATATATAGATAGATAGAGATAGATTAGTAAATATAGATAGATAGATAGACAGGTAGATATATAGATAGATAGAGATAGATTAGTAAATATAGATAGATAGATGAATAGATAGTTATAGATAGATAGATATAGATAGTTATAGATAGATAGATATAGATAGATAGATATAGATAGATAGATGGATAGACAGGTAGATATAGATAGATAGATATAGATAGTTATAGATAGATAGATATAGATAGTTATAGATAGATAGATATAGATAGTTATAGATAGATAGATATAGATAGATAGATATAGATAGATAGATAGATATAGATAGTTATAGATAGATAGATAGCACAGAGAATTCGACGATATATCCCTCTTGGTCGAGGACAACGAGGGGTTCTGTGGGCTAGCCAGCGGGAATGGCAACTTCTCCTGGATTGGCGTCACTGCGAACAGGTCGACGGACACCTTCTACGACGACGGGGGAGAGGAAGTAAGGGTCCTGGCGGGGTATAAAGGACCCCAGTTCTCGTTCAGACCGGCCGATGCTATCTTTGTGTTACAGAGTACCGCTAGATATGTGGATGTATCAACGACCAATAGAAGAGCTTGCTTTACAGGGAGACAGCGGCAGCCAATGAGGTTCCGTGTTCGAGGAGAGTGCGACTTTCTCGAGGGGTTTGGCGACTCCTTCATTCTCAGCTCACGCAAGGGCGGCGGGGTGTACTTCCACGGCTATGGACGTCTACGCATCGCCAAAGACGAGTCGTCGTCCCTCTGGTGCTTGCATGAGACTCCCACTTCCGAGACAGAAGACTGGAATATAGCCTGCATAACTTCAGCAGAGCTTCCCCTGGGAGAGAGGCAGTGGACACTCCGGAGGGACATGTGTGGGAAGAAGGGAAACGAACTCTTCAGTCTTGTTCTGACTCGTTGCACCGACGACCAGTATACGTGTTCAGATTCCACTTGCATCGACCTGAAGCAGATGTGTGATTACAGCTTCAACTGCGCAGACAGGGCAGACGAGAGCGCGTGCACCACGGTGCATCTGGGCACAGGCTACCAAAGCACGGTGTCACCCAACTACCCTCTTAACCTGACGGCTTACGTCTCCATCGTCAACATCCGGGAATTTGACTTACTGAGCATGAGGTTCCAGGTGCACATGAGGCTGCAAATGCTTTGGTACGACCCGTGGATCACCTTCTTCCACTTGGCCTCGGCGGAGGAGAAGCGCGTCATCACTGGGAAAGGAGAAGTAAGTGACATCTTTGGAAAATTGGGAAATTTACTCCTTTTTTAATAAATTGTGGAAGATGGAGCGCTATTAATGGCCATGGAAACAAGCTGCAGATATCATTTTCTTAGTCGAAATTTACTCCTTTTTTAATAAATTGTGGAAGGTGGAACGCTATTAATGGCCATGGAAACAAGCAGCAGATATAATTTTCTTAGTCGATATTTCCATGAAACATCCGCAGATCTGGAAACCAAACATAGCAGTGAGTAACAGCCTGGAGACAACCAACACAATAACCAGCTTCATGATAAAGCGGGAAAGCCAGGGTCTAGCCAGCCTACACGGTACGGACTCGTCTCACGTGAATTTCCAAATAAACATACATCATGACATTCACATCAAAGAATCATTTCTCATTAATGAGAATCCTGGAATCCATACTGATAATAATCTAAAACTAGCAACAAATAGATAAACGCAACCTTGATTAATGGTATATCAACGTTTTTTTTTGTTGTTGTTGTGGTTTGTTCCAGGCTACATGTACAATGGCTCCGAGAACTCCCTGCACCTAGAGATGGACATCAGGACAACAGTCACCTGTCACTTCGAGCTCCAGTGGTACCCTTGGGATGAGCAGCAATGCGAAATCCACCTGAAGGTCAGATCATTATTTTGTATCGCTCCTGTCAGATTCTAGGGGCGTGTTTCGCGATTCGTTTCCATTTCTCTTGTGACGTTTTTTTTCGTCATGGCAACCCACAGGTGAGGAACGTGCAACAGGATGGCCTTTGGCTCGGACTGGAGTCTGCAGTGGTGCAATACCCCGACCTCCTCGAGCAATACCAGGTGAAAAACTGCACTCTCGAAAAGGGGCGCTTGTCTCGCAACATGACCCTGTCTCTCCATCTGTCCCGTCGCTATGTGTACCATCTGTGGACCACCTTTCTACCTACTAGTCTCCTTCTCTTCCTCGGGTGAGAGATAGAGAAAGAGAGAGGGAGAGAGAGAGAGAGAGGGAGGGAGAGAGAGAGATAGATAGATAGATAGATAGAGAGAGAGAGAGAGGGAGGGAGAGAGAGAGAGATAGATAGATAGATAGAGAGAGAGAGAGAGAGAGAAAGAGAAAGAGAAAGAGAGAGAGAGAGAGAGAGAGAGAGAGAGAGAGAGAGAGAGAGAGAGAGAGAGAGAGAGAGAGAACAGGGAAATATTTATGTATTGAACAAGCTTCATGATTATGGATATTTGTTTACGTGTTGACGAAACTGTTTATATTTTGAAGCAGTGGGTCTCAACCCGAAGGTCCGCTCGTTAGGGGGTATATGAGTGATGTCTAGGAATTTTCTAATTATTTGTCATTTCTTACCAAATGGGTAGATAATATCGATTGAATAAATTATAGTATCGCCTTTAATAATTTCAGTTTATGATGCGCCACTAGGCTGAATATTTTTCATAGTCAATCGAAGAACACTGTCTGTCAGCACCCCTTCACAGTCGTCATAGTTACTGATCTTTTGCATATTCCTTTCGTTGGGTCTGTATAGGTATACTTTATTGCACGTTATATTTACCTATGATTTGTTTATGAAAGGATTAAAATTCCCCTAAAGGTTTAAGTTAAGTTATTAATACGCAAGTCTGCATTGTAGTTTTTTGTCGTGTTAAATTCCAATCGTATTTTATCGGTATTTTGTGATGATAATCCTTTTTATTTTTTTATTATTTATTTATTTATTTATTTATTTTTTCACATATTCATGAGGAGGGGGGAGGTGGCGTGAAGAAAAGCACAAAATACAAGCAAAAGGTTAAAAAAAACACTCTGATAACAAGTAAAATGAGAAGAGCGTAGAGCGTGTGTTTGTACAATGATAAAATTGTTTCTATTTCAATTTCCTGTTCTCATGGCGACAGGTACGGGACTCTCTACTTACCAGCGGACATGTTCAACGAGCGAGGAACCATGAGTCTGACGACGATGCTGGTGTTCATGTCCCTCTACACGGAGACGAGCTCCTCCCTGCCCAGCACGGCCTACCTCAAACACATCGACGTCTGGTTCGTGTTCAACCTCGCCTTTCTGACGTTCATCATTGGCATTCACCTCGCGACCTGCCGGGGCACTGGGGAGGCTCATCAAGGGCCACGTAGTCCTGACAGGTCACGGGTCTTTGTGACTCGAGGTTCCTGTGACAAGGGTGGAGGCGGAGAGGTGGAGGGAAGGAAGCACGTGAGGGCGAAACTGAGGGCGCTGACGGACCCGGAGGCTGTTCTTCGAGGCAGCAGGGTCTTGTTTGCAGTCCTGTTCCTCGTCTTCACTGCTGTCTATTTTATTTTAATTTCTTAGGTTTTTGGGTTCCTTATATGGAGTCTGCGGAAATAGTCACGGGGTCAATAAAAGAAGATTTAAATAGTATAAGAGAATAGTATTGAGCATAATTACTCACGATAAGGCCCCTTAAAGTAAATACCAATCTTCAAAGAGAATTTACTACCAATTTATTTCGTTGCATATGCAGTCACATGTGTCTTTCAATTGAGGAATAAAACCAGGAAATCGAGTTCACTTTTGATTGACAAAACTCAACTCATTAGACATCCTTACCTTTTTTAAAGAGATCTCGGGCGAATGGAGACATTAGTTAAGACATTAGTTAGTCAAATGAGCGCTTTAGATATTCACAGTCTCTTGGGATCAGCTGTATTGAACAGATATGGCTGCATTTCCCTTTTGCTTTGCGTGAAGGAAGGAAAAATTCTTTTGAAAATTCGTCTTATTTTTAGGCTTTTTTATGCATTATTTTAGACTTCAGACTATCTCGATCATAATGCACAATATCTAACTATAATAATGATGATTATAGTGATGCCACAATGATTCTATATGTTTATTATTTGAAGGATCTATCATGTTTATCTACTGGCCGTTGATAATTTCCAACGTACATGCGTTTTCAGTTTTGTGTTAAAGGCATGTCGCATATAATATTCAATTAAAAACTGATATTACAGACAGAAAGGGCCTATTTTAATTCCTGTGTAGTTTCTGGGATACTTTCTAACTTAATGCCATTTAGAACTGTTAAAAGCTGCAGACAATGAGAATGCATACTAGCTGTACCAATGCCTAACACTTACACGACAATATGTAATATAAACATGAGCTATTTTAAGATCTAGAATGTGTCTTTTAAGATCTAGAATGTGTCTTTTAAGATCTAGAATGTGTCTTTTAAGATCTAGAATGTGTCTTTTAAGATCTAGAATGTGTCTTTTAAGATCTAGAATGTGTCTTTTAAGATCTAGAATGTGTCTTTTAAGATCTAGAATGTGTCTTTTAAGATCTAGAATGTGTCTTTTAAGATCTAGAATGTGTCTTTTAAGATCTAGAATGTGTCTTTTAAGATCTAGAATGTGTCTTTTAAGATCTAGAATGTGTCTTTTAAGATCTAGAATGTGTCTTTTAAGATCTAGAATGTGTCTTTTAAGATCAAGAATGTGTCTTTTAAGATCTAGAATGTGTCTTTTAAGATTTAGAATGTGTCTTTTAAGATCTAGAATGTGTCTTTTTATATTCATTTCACAGATGATATGCCATTTTTCGGTTGGTGGATGTATTATTGCTAATGATAATGATATTGGTGATAAAAAAGTGATGATAATGATAATGATGATCAGAGCAATAATCATGATCCTCATAATGATAATAAGGATATTCATAGTATAACAATGATAGTGATAATGATGATAATGGAAATAATGATGATAAGAATAATGATAATGATTATGATAGCAACAATAGTAATGATAATAACAGCATTCTCATGAAATTAATGGTAATGACAATTATAATGATAATGACTCTAGCACTACTAATAGTGATGACAATAATGATAAAAATAGTAATAATGATAATAATAATGGTAATGATAATAACAATACTAATGATAATAATAAAAACGGTATTATTATTAATAATTATTGTAATAATGATAATAATGATAATGATAACAATGGCATTAATAATTATAACAGTAATGATAATAATAATAATAATAACAATGATAGAAATGATGAAAAAATAATAGTAATAGTAATAACAATGATAATGTTTATGACAATACTACACCTATTACTACTACTATTACTACAAATATTACTACAACTATTTCTACTACTGCTACTACTACTATGCCACTAATGATAATAATGATAGTGTCAACCCTAAATATAATGAAAATGTACAATTATTGATATGGTATTGATATTATTAACAATTATAATATCATCACCATACTTATATGATATTAATATTAGTAATTACTATAATTCCGGTGGTGATAATGATAATGATGATGATGATAATGACAGCAATAAACAATCATGCAACAACAATACAACTGCAAAATACCTTTGCAATTTCCCTTCAATCAATCATAAACAAAGTTCTTAAAATATTGAATAATAATAATGGATATAAATGAGAGATTAAAATTATTAACTCCTTATTTATGATTAAGATCGAATAACGTTTAAAATGATTTCCTTATGGCCGGGTTTCAACTGAGGGGTTGCCACATGCCACCAGGGAATCCGAATTTTACTGAAGTCGTTTATTGATCGAATTTGGGAAAACACAAACTGACTCTGATGAACTTATTTGAAATTAGCGTTTTTTTTCCATAAAAGAGATTGTTTTTTTTTATTATTTATTATTTTTTTTTTTTTAGACTAAGCTGACTTTTCCTACAATATCAAAGGAATAACCAGTTCTTTGTTTTGCATCTGTCATATTGATATAAATATTCATAAACTTTAGTTCATTTTTTTTTAGATAAACATTTTTTTTCTGATGGATTCTTTTTTTTTTGCCAGGGAATCAGGACACACACACACACACACAAACAAACACACACACACACACATACAAAACAAAGGGTCTTGTAGTTCAAGCGCAATCATCCACCAGCGCCCAGTAATTACAGCTCCACAAGAATGAATATAAGTTCAATTTCTTGACCTCAAAATCACAATCACAATCTGTCGGTAAATTTTCACACAATCCTGTTGACAATTCAACATTTAACCAACAACGAAAATAAAAACAACAACAATAAAGATAACATAGATAAAAACATAAATAATCGCCGTTAATAACATAACAACAACAATAAAAACAACAACAATAAAAGATAACTTAGATAAAAACATAGATAACCGCCATTAATAAGATAACCTTTTCCTTTAGCTTATATAATGGTTTTGAATCTAATCATAATGATGTTGATACGAATAAAAATAATGATTGTGATTGATTGTTTTTTGGTGTCAAAGCTGTGACAAATTATAAAAAAAGTATTAAATGATGTTTTAGAACATAAAGGTTTCTTTTCCAATCGAATTAAAATGAATCTTGATATAACTCATCTACCCTGTTAATCATTATTCTAAAGATTTTTCAAATGTATTT
>NW_028234439.1:19391391-19398891 GCF_977035675.1 Penaeus japonicus
CTGGACTTGTATCTCCTTATCTTCCGTCTGCTGGACTTGTATCTCCTTATCTTCCGTCTGCTGGACTTGGTGGTCTCCTTATCTTACCAGTCAGGCCTGGACTTGTATCTCCTTATCTTCCGTCTGCTGGACTTGTATTTACTTATCTTCCGTCTGCTGGACTTGTATTTACTTATCTTCCGTCTGCTGGACTTGTATTTACTTATTTTCCGTCTGCTGGACTTGTATTTACTTATCTTCCGTCTGCTGGACTTGTATTTACTTATTTTCCGTCTGCTGGACTTGTATCTCCTTATCTTCCGTCTGCTGGACTTGTATTTACTTATCTTCCGTCTGCTGGACTTGTATTTACTTATCTTCCGTCTGCTGGACTTGTATTTACTTATTTTCCGTCTGCTGGACTTGTATTTACTTATCTTCCGTCTGCTGGATTTGTATTTACTTATCTTTCGTCTGCTGGATTTGCATCTATAGTCCTTCCGTCTACTGGATTTGTATTTACTTATCTTCCGTCTGCTGGACTTGTATTTATTTATCTTCCGTCTGCTGGACTTGTATTTATTTATCTTCCGTCTGCTGGATGTGAATCTTCAGTACTTCCGTCTGCTGTATTGTTATCTACCGACCTTCTGTGTCAAGTTGTCGTGTCTACCTTATCTCCTGCCTGCCGTCTCTCTGTCTATCGTCCTTTTATCTATCGACCATCTGTCTGCAGAAGAAGGTTGGGAAAATTAAGCTTTGGATTTATCAGGGTTTGAGTAAGGAGATCTTGAGAACTTTGACTTTGCGTTTTTCTTCTGAATTTGGATTTATAAATCTAGTGTTTGTTTTTGATCATGAAAAGTTATTTTTTTCTTTAAAATGAGTTAGTAAATTAATTCATATATAGTTAGAACAGAAGGATAGATAGGCATATACGATCCATGTAGCATTAACATTATCTATATCTAATGTAAATGCATCGACAGTTTGTTCTATATAACCTTTACAATCCTAACCAATTATCTGATTCAATAATATCATTTTATAAATCTATTATTCTTTTTTTTATAGATGTCATGGTTCAGGATGATGAGAGTGGCGATATTTCTGGCGATTGTGGTGAAAGAGGCGGAGCTTAATTCTTGGAGCAATCGCTTTTTGAAGCTCGAGCAGCAAGAAGGACGTGGGGACGTGCTCGCCACTAGAACGGTGTAGTATATAATCATAGATATTTGTATATATATATATATATATATATATATTAATATATATATATATATATATATATATATATATATATATGTGTGTGTGTGTGTGGTGTGAGTGTGTGTGGTGTGTGTGTGTGTGTGTGTGTGTTGGTGTGTATGTATATATATATATATATACATACACACACACACACACACACACACAACACACACACACATATATACATATATATATATATAGATAGAAAGCTGTGTACTATATATATATATATATATATATATATATATATATATATATATATATATATATATATATATATATAGAGAGAGAGAGAGAGAGAGAGAGAGAGAGAGAGAGAGAGAGAGATAGAAAGATTCATAGATAGATAGTGTACATACATATATACGCATATATGAACGCAAGCACAAACCACGCGTCTGAGCATTTCTCGTGACGCCACAAGTGTGACCTGACCTGACCCCGCCTCGCGGCATGTCTTAGGTGACCAGCCTGGTGACCTGCGGCTCCTTCTGCGAGGCCTCTGGCTGCGATGGCTTCAACGTGGAGGCCGCTGAGGGCAGCTTCATCTGTACCAGCCTCGCCGCAGTTATTAATGTTACAGCGAATAGCAGTATGAACTTTTACTGCGCAGGTAAGTTGTCTTTTGTTTCGGTGACTCGTATGACTTTTTCGTAAAACTCGTATGGGTATTTATTTAGCTATCTAATCTTTTGTCTTTCTGTGTACGTATTGTTTGTCAGTCACTCATATCTGGAAGTATCTATGTACAGATACATACAGACACATAGGCACAAACGGACACACACACAGCCAAACACACACAGACACAATCACAAACACACACACACTCCTCTCCCCAGCCCACACAAACACAAACACCCCCCCTCCCTCCCTCTCCCCCCACACAAACACACACACTCCTCCCCCCTTTCCCCCCACACAAACACCCCCCTTCCCTACCTCCCCCACACAAACACCCCCCTCCCCTCCTCCTCCCCTCCCCACGCCCCACCACAGCCAGCCCATAACTACCCCACTGCACGAACCCAAACTTGACTAAACAATCTAACACCACACCCCCGAACACCCCCCTCCCCCCCTCCCATCTAAACGCAAATCAAAGAACCCCCAACATATTCCATATTTCCCTTGAGGCTGTTATATGAAAGGGGAGAAGTGCAGACACAACGCAAACACACATACAGCCATACACACACAGACACAATCACAAACACACACAGACTCCCTCTCCCCCCACACAAACACACACACTCCTCCCCTCTTCCCTCCCCTACACAAACACACACACTCCTCCCCCCACACAAACACCCCTCCCTCCCTCCACCATTCCCCCACACAAACACACACACACTCCTCCTCCCATCTCCCCCCCACACAAACATCCCCCTCCCCTCCCCCTCCCTCCCTCCCTTCTAAACGCAAATCAAGAAATCAAAGAACCCACACCATATTCCATATTTTCCTTGAGGCTGTTACCTGAAAGGGGAGAAGTGCAGTTCGGATGACGACTGCACATTCCTGACTTCGAGGTCGTACTGTGAGCCCCTCAACGGCACCTGCTCGTGTGTGTCGTGGTGTATGGACGACGGCCCTGACTGCGTGCCCCGTGAGTCGTTAGAATGTGTGTGTGTGTGTTTGTTTGTGTGTGTCGTTGTGTTTGTGTGTGTGTGTCGTTGTGTTTGTCGTTGTGTGTGTTTGTGTGTCGTTGTGTTTGTGTGTGTTTTTGTGTTTGTCGTTGTGTGTGTCGTTGTGTTTGTGTGTGTGTCGTTGTGTTTGTGTTTGTGTCGTTGTGTTTGTGTTTGTGTGTATGTGTGTCATTGTGTTTGTTTTGTGTGTGTGTTTGTGTTTGTGTGTCGTTGTGTGTGTGTGTGTTTGTGATAATGATAATAAAGATAATGATGAATAGCAATAAAGATGGCAGTGAAAATAGTAATGATAATAATAATAATCAAAATAGTAATCAAAATAATGATAATGATCAAAATCATTAGGCAGTAATCTAAACCCCGAGCATACTCCCCCCCCCTCTCTCTTTATCTCTCTCTCTCTCTCTCTCTTTCTCTCTCTCTCTCTCTCTCTCTCCCTCCCTCCCTCCCTCTCTCTCCCTCCCTCCCTCCCTCTCTCTCTCTCCCCTCTCCCTCCCTCCCTCCTTCCCTCTCCCTCCCTCCCTTCCCTCTCCCTCCCTCCCTCCCTCTCTCTCTCTCTCCCTCCCTCCCTCCCTCCCTCCCTCTCTCCCTCCATCCCTCTCCCTCCCTCTCTCTCTCTCTCTCTCTCTCAGGGCCAGTGGATCTCGGGCAGCCGTGCGAGAAGGACGAGCAGTGCCTCGCCTCCGCCCTCTACTCCCTTTGCGAGGAGGGAATATGCAAGTGCCAGACACCATTGCTTGTGGATGGAAATCGTTGCAAATACGGTGAGAGGCGAGGTGCCATCGGTCTCTCATGCTGCTAGAGCAATGGGATTCAACTTAGGTGGACTCTCTCTCTCTCTCTTTCTCTCTCTCTTTCGCTCACTTTCTATCTTCCTCTCTCTTCCCCCCCCCCCAACTCTCTCTTTCTCTTTTTTTCTCTTTCTCCCTTTCCCTTCCCCCCCCCCCTCTTTTTCTCTCGTTCACTTTCTCTCTTCCTCTCTCTTCCCCTTTCTCTCTTATCTTCTCTCTTATCCTCTCTCTCTTTTCTCTCTCTCCCTTCCCCCCCTCTCTCTTTTCTCTTTCTCTCTCTCTCTTTCCCTCTCTCTTATCTTCTCTCTCTCGCTCTCTCCCTCTCTCTCTTTCCCTTTCCTCTCTCTCTCTCTCTTTCGCTCACTTTCTCTCTTCCCCCCTCTCTCTCTCTCTGTCTCTCTCCCTCTTGTCATTATAATGATAGTTATTTTATTATTATCGTCATCATTACCATTATTACCATCATTGTTATTATTGTGATCATAACTATAACCTTTATTATCATCACCATTATCTTAATTTTTAGTATAATCATTATCATTGTTATTATTATCATAATTATCATCATTAATATCATTAACAATAGCATTGTCCTTATCATCATCATCATCGTAACCACAAGATTCATTATCATCATTACCGTTATCATTATCATTATTATCAATGCTAGTATCGATATCATAATGTTATCATTATAATGATGATAGTAATAGTAGTAGTAATAAAATTGATAATAACAATGGTGGTAATAAAAAATGATTAATATCATCATTACCATAGTCATAATTATTATTATTATTTTTTTTCGTTTTCTTCTTTGCTGATCAACTTCATGTATATTTGTATAGCTTCCGTTTTATCGAAATAAACATTATCATCATCATCAACATAATCATTATACTTATCATGATCGTGGATATCAGCATAATCAATTCTATTATCATTACCATTATTCTCTTCCTCATATCTTCTTCCTAACCCCATATCCTATATTCTTTCCTCCTCCTCAACTCCTCTCTTCCCGCCCCTCCTCTTCCTTAACCCCTCCCTCCCCCCTCCTCCCTCTCCTCATCAACCCCTCCCCTCTCCCCTTCCTCCCTCCTCCTCAACCCCTCCTACCATCCTCCTCAACTCCTCCCCCCCACCTCCTCCCTCCCCCTCCTACCCTCCTACCTTCCTCCTTAACCCCTCCCCCCCTCCTCCTCAACCCCTTCCCCCCCCCTCCCCCTTCCTAAACCTCCTCCCTCCCCCCTCCTCCTTAACTCCTACCCTCCTCCTTACCCCCTCCCCCCCTCCTACCCCCCTCCTCCTTAACTCCTCCCTCCCCCTCTCCTCCCTTCTACCCTCCTACCCTCCTCCACTCCCCATCCCCCCTTCTAAACCCCCCCTCCTCAATTCCCCCTCCTACCATCCCCCAGACTACGCCGAGCAGGGCTTCCAGAGCTACAACGGCCGCTGGGTCAAGATGAAGGCTGGGACGGCGTTCGGCATCACCTGGGACAATGGCAAGACCTACTGCGACGACTTCTACTCCGTCATGATGCGTCCGCTGACCAATGCGGAGTTTACCTGGATGGCTGATGAGGCGAAGGCTATCCTCAACACGGCCATCCACTTGGGCGTGAACGACAAGGCGACGGAGGGACAGTTTGTGTGGAACGACGGGACGTGTAAGTTGGAGTGGAGTGGAGTGGAGAGGGACGTGTAAGTTGGAGTGGAGTGGAGAGGGACGTGTAAGTTTGAGTGGAGTGGAGAGGGACGTGTAAGTTGGAGTGGAGTGGAGAGGGACGTGTAAGTTGGAGTGGAGAGGGACGTGTAAGTTGGAGTGGAGAGGGACGTGTTAGTTGGAGTGGAGAGGGACGTGTAAGTTGGAGTGGAGGGGGACGTGTAAGTTGGAGTGGAGAGGGACGTGTAAGTTGGAGTGGAGAGGGACGTGTTAGTTGGAGTGGAGAGGGACGTGTAAGTTGGAGTGGAGGGGGACGTGTAAGTTGGAGTGGAGAGGGACGTCAAGTTGGAGTGGAGAGGGACGTGTAAGTTGGAGTGGAGAGGGACGTGTAAGTTGGAGTGGAGAGGGACGTGTAAGTTGGAGTGGAGAGGGACGTGTAAGTTGGAGTGGAGAGGGACGTCAAGTTGGAGTGGAGTGGAGAGGGACGTGTAAGTTGGAGTGGAGAGGGACGTCAAGTTGGAGTGGAGAGGGACGTCAAGTTGGAGTGGAGTGGAGAGGGACGTGTAAGTTGGAGTGGAGAGGGACGTCAAGTTGGAGTGGAGAGGGACGTCGCGTTAGGATCAGTGGGTGTTCGATGGGCGAGTAAGTTGAGCTTGTATGTCGTACTGCTTCTTAAGGCGATTTCGTGCAATTTTTGATTCGTGTTAGGATTAGGAGTGGGAGTAGGAGTGGGAGTGGGTGGGAGTCTAAGACAGAGGAATTAGTAAGAGTCTGTTTTCTTATGTTTCTGTCCATTTTTTCATTTCCTTTTCATGTCTTGTTCATCAACTGCATGTATATTTGTGTAGCTTACGGTTTATGAATATCTAGTACCATTACGTAATGTACCTATTGGCCACTCATTACCAATATATGTTTTCTAATATCCCTCTTTACTTTTAATAGATAATGTAATCATAATCATTTAATCAAATAATCAAAACACGTAACCTCGATTGGTGATAATCATGATTTGGCGGAGAGGTTTGCCATTCTCTCTGAGGAAAGAAGAAGGTTTTCATTGCTGATTTTTTTGTAGGAATATGTATTGGAAGGAATGGGATTTCTTCTGGTTACCTTTAAATATTCTTATGGGCGTCACGCACACACTCACACACACACACACCTGCATCCATGTATGTGTGGGCGTATAGCAAGAAACCTCCAGAATACAACTTCTACTCACATCGAAATCTTCGCTTTGAACCGCCTACCCCTCTTGTTCCCCCTCCCTCCCTCACCCTCACCCTCCCCTCCCACAGCCGTATCCGGGGACCCAGCCATCGTCTGGACATTGGGCATCGAAGGGGCACTCAACACGCCCCTGTTCCAGTGCGTGGGAGTCACCTGGGCGGACTTCCCCTTCGACCCCCTGGCAGGAGCAATCGCGTGTGGTATCCCCATACCCTTTTCCGCTGTCTTCTGCGAGTCCATCCCTGAGCTTGAGTAGCGGAGGAAGGCCCTTGGAAAAGATTCTTCTTCTGCGAGTCCATCAGTGATCTTCAGTAGCGGAGAAAGGCCATTGGAAAAGATTCTTCTTCTGCGAGTCCATCAGTGATCTTCAGTTGTGGAGGAAGGCCCTTGGAAAAGATTCTTCTTCTGCGAGTCCATCAGTGATCTTCAGTAGCGGAGGAAGGCCCTTGGAAAAGATTCTTCTTCTGCGAGTCCATCAGTGATCTTCAGTTGTGGAGGAAGGCCATTGGAAAAGATTCTTCTTCTGCGAGTCCATCAGTGATCTTCAGTAGCGGAGGAAGGCCCTTGGAAAAGATTCTTCTTCTGCGAGTCCATCAGTGATCTTCAGTTGTGGAGGAAGGCCATTGGAAAAGATTCTTCTTCTGCGAGTCCATCAGTGATCTTCAGTTGTGGAGGAAGGCCCTTGGAAAAGATTCTTCTTCTGCGAGTCCATCAGTGATCTTCAGTAGCGGAGGAAGGCCCTTGGAAAAGATTCTTCTTCTGCGAGTCCATCAGTGATCTTCAGTAGCGGAGGAAGGCCCTTGGAAAAGATTCTTCCTTTGCGAGTCCATCAGTGATCTTCAGTTGTGGAGGAAGGCCATTGGAAAAGATTCTTCTTCTGCGAGTCCATCAGTGATCTTCAATAGCGGAGGAAGGCCATTGGAAAAGATTC
>NW_028234439.1:19423891-19436391 GCF_977035675.1 Penaeus japonicus
GGTAAATAGCGAGGCAGATTATGCAACACTTTGCGATGAGACATATGACGATGCAGAAGACCACGAGGATAATGAGGGGGACGGATCCAGCTGCACTCTTGAAAGCCAGGAAGTTACTACCAATATACTCGACAAATTTGCACTCCTGAAGATTGAGTTTCAAACTGAAGTGACGGTGAGTTTATCATTTTTTTTTTTTGTAGTTTAGTTTATCATTCTTTTTATTTAATTGTATTTTTTAGTTTATTTATTTTATTTTTATTAGTTTATCAACTTTTTTTTTTTTTAGTTTATCTTTTTTTTTCTTAGTTTATTAACTTTTTTTATTTAATTTATTTTTTTAGTTTATTTATTTATTTTTTTGTTTATTTATTTTGTATTTATTTATTTATTTTTTTTAGTTTAGTTTAGTTTAGTATATACGAGCTATTGATATTATCCATCCAAAAGCATAAAATTCATAGCATGAATTTCTAATAGTTTATTAATTCTACATTCTGACATTCACCATACTATGACACTAAAACACCCCCTACTAATCAACAATAAATCAGATGCAATTCACACGAAACCCAACAGATAGAAGACCTCTTGGAGAAGTGCACCCGAGTGATCAACCTACTTCAAGAAGGAAGGGTCTTCGCCATTCAGAAACACCAGGGACGCCTCCGCTCTGCCAGAATGACGGTAGAAGATGGAAAGATCTACCTCCACCACCTCACGAATACACGCCAGCCTTTGAACAATAATACTCTCATGGTGGGTTTGCCTTCCTTCCGTTGAGTGGGGTTTGCCTTCCGTTGAGTGGGGTTTTCTTCCTTCCGTTGAGTGGGTTTGCCTTCCGTTGGGTGGGTTTCTCTTCTGTTGAGTGGGTTTGCCTTCCGTTGAGTGGGTTTGCCTTCCGTTGAGTGGGTTTCTCTTCCGTTGAGTGGGTTTGCCTTCCGTTGGGTGGGTTTCCCTTCCTTCCGTTGAGTGGGTTTTTCTTCCTTCCGTTGAGTGGGTTTGCCTTTCTTCCGTTGGGTGGGTTTCCTTTCCTTCCGTTGAGTGGGTTTGCCTTCCGTTGAGTGGGTTTTTCTTCCTTCCGTTGAGTGGGTTTGCCTTCCGTTGAGTGGGTTTTTCTTCCTTCCGTTGAGTGGGTTTCTCTTCCTTCCGTTGAGTGGGTTTCTCTTCCGTTGAGTGGGTTTCCATTCCGTTGAGTGGGTTTGCCTTCCTTCCGTTGAGTGGGTTTGCCTTCCTTCCGTTGAGTGGGTTTGCCTTCCGTTGAGTGGGTTTTTCTTCCTTCCGTTGAGTGGGTTTGCCTTCCGTTGAGTGGGTTTCCCTTCCGTTGAGTGGGTTTTCACTTCCGATGAGTGGGTTCTCATCTGTTGAGTGGGTTTGCCTTCCTTCCGTTGAGTGGGTTTGCCATCCGTTGAGTGGGTTTGCCTTCTGTTGAGTGGGTTTCCCTTCCGTTGAGTGGGTTTCCCTTCCGTTGAGTGGGTTTCCCTTCCTTCCGTTGAGTGGGTTTCCCTTCCTTCCGTTGAGTGGGTTTGCCTTCCGTTGAGTGGGTTTGCCTTCCGTTGAGTGGGTTTGCCTTCCTTCCGTTGAGTGGGTTTGCCTTCCGTTGAGTGGGTTTCCCTTCCGTTGAGTGGGTTTCCCTTCCGTTGAGTGGGTTTCCCTTCCGTTGAGTGGGTTTGCCTTCCGTTGAGTGGGTTTCTCTTCCGTTGAGTGGGTTTCTCTTCCGTTGAGTGGGTTTGCCTTCCTTCCGTTGAGTGGGTTTGCCTTCCTTCCGTTGAGTGGGTTTCACTTCCTTCCGTTGAGTGGGTTTGCCTTCCGTTGAGTGGGTTTCCCTTCCTTCCGTTGAGTGGGTTTGCCTTCCTTCCGTTGAGTGGGTTTCACTTCCTTCCGTTGAGTGGGTTTGCCTTCCGTTGAGTGGGTTTCCCTTCCTTCCGTTGAGTGGGTTTGCCTTCCTTCCGTTGAGTGGGTTTGCCTTCCGTTGAGTGGGTTTCCATTCCGTTGAGTGGGTTTCCATTCCGTTGAGTGGGTTAGCCTTCCGTTGAGTGGGTTTTTCTTCCTTCCGTTGAGTGGGTTTCACTTCCTTCCGTTGAGTGGGTTTGCCTTCCGTTGAGTGGGTTTTTCTTCCTTCCGTTGAGTGGGTTTGCCTTCCGTTGAGTGGGTTTCCATTCCGTTGAGTGGGTTTTCCCTTCCTTCCGTTGGGTGGGTTTGCCTTCCTTCCGTTGAGTGGGTTTCCCTTCCTTCCGTTGAGTGGGTTTGCCTTCCTTCCGTTGAGTGGGTTTCCCTTCCTTCCGTTGAGTGGGTTTCTCTTCCGTTGAGTGGGTTTCTCTTCCGTTGAGTGGGTTTCTCTTCCGTTGAGTGGGTTTCCCTTCCGTTGAGTGGGTTTGCCTTCCTTCCGTTGAGTGGGTTTCCCTTCCGTTGAGTGGGTTTCCCTTCCGTTGAGTGGGTTTCCCTTCCGTTGAGTGGGTTTCCCTTCCGTTGAGTGGGTTTCCCTTCCGTTGAGTGGGTTTCCCTTCCGTTGAGTGGGTTTGCCTTCCGTTGAGTGGGTTTCCATTCCGTTGAGTGGGTTTTCCCTTCCTTCCGTTGGGTGGGTTTGCCTTCCGTTGAGTGGGTTTGCCTTCCTTCCGTTGAGTGGGTTTCCCTTCCGTTGAGTGGGTTTGCCTTCCGTTGAGTGGGTTTCCCTTCCGTTGAGTGGGTTTCCCTTCCGTTGAGTGGGTTTCCCTTCCGTTGAGTGGGTTTCCCTTCCTTCCGTTGAGTGGGGTTGCCTTCCGTTGAGTGGGTTTATCTTCCGTTGAGTGGGTTTTCACTTCCGTTGAGTGGGTTTCCCTTCCTTCCGTTGAGTGGGTTTTTCTTACTTCCGTTGAGTGGGTTTGCCATCCGTTGAGTGGGTTTGCCTTCTGTTGAGTGGGTTTCCCTTCCGTTGAGTGGGTTTCCCTTCCGTTGAGTGGGTTTTCACTTCCGATGAGTGGGTTCTCATCTGTTGAGTGGGTTTGCCTTCCTTCCGTTGAGTGGGTTTGCCATCCGTTGAGTGGGTTTCCCTTCCGTTGAGTGGGTTTCCCTTCCGTTGAGTGGGTTTCCCTTCCTTCCGTTGAGTGGGTTTCCCTTCCGTTGAGTGGGTTTCCCTTCCGTTGAGTGGGTTTCCCTTCCGTTGAGTGGGTTTCCCTTCCGTTGAGTGGGTTTCCCTTCCGTTGAGTGGGTTTCCCTTCCGTTGAGTGGGTTTCCCTTCCTTCCGTTCAGTGGGTGTCCCTTCCGTTGAGTGGGTGTCCCTTCCGTTGAGTGGGTTTCCCTTCCGTTGAGTGGGTGTCCCTTCCGTTGAGTGGGTTTCCCTTCCGTTGAGTGGGTGTCCCTTCCGTTGAGTGGGTTTCCCTTCCGTTGAGTGGGTGTCCCTTCCGTTGAGTGGGTTTCCCTTCCGTTGAGTGGGTGTCCCTTCCGTTGAGTGGGTTTCCCCTCACGTTCGGGAGTTTGGGTGTCCCTTCCGTTGAGTGGGTTTCCCTCCGTTTGAGTGGTTTCCCTTACTTCCGTTCAGGGCTGTGTCCCTTCCGTTGAGTGGGTGTCCCTTCCGTTGAGTGGGTTTCCCTTCCGTTGAGTGGGTGTCCCTTCCGTTGAGTGGGTTTCCCTTCCGTTGAGTGGGTGTCCCTTCCGTTGAGTGGGTTTCCCTTCCGTTGAGTGGGTTTCCCTTCCTTCCGTTCAGTGGGTTTCCCTTCCGTTGAGATTCACTTCGTATTTTCCCCGAGTCTTGGTTTGAGGTGAGGGGGATGAGGGAAATAAGGAGAGAGAGGGAGAGAAAGATGAGATGAATGAGGAGAGAGGGAGAGGGAAGGATGAAGGAAATAGGAGAAAGAGATGGAGGGAAGGATGAGAGGAATGAGGAGAGGGGGAGTTAAAGATGAGGGAAATAAGAGAGAGAGAGGGAGGGAAGGATGAGGGAAATGAGGAGAGAGAGCGAAGGAAGGGTGAGGGAAATAGGAGAGAGAGAGAGGGAGAGAAGGATAAGATCAATGAGGAGAGAGAAGGATGAGAGACGTATGAGAGAGAGAGAAAGAGAGAGAGAGAGAGAGAGAGAGAGAGAGAGAGAGAGAAGAGAGGGATGAGAGGGAGAGTCAAGATGAGTGAGCGAGAGAGGGGAGAGAGGAGACGATCCTGTACGAGAGAGAGAGAATGAGAGAGAGAGAGAGAGAGTCAGTCAAGATCAGAGAGAAGAGGAGAGAGAGAGAAGAAGAGAGAAGGGGAAGAAGAGAGAGAAGAGATGAGTGAGAGTGAGAGTGAGAGTGAGAGGATGAGAGAGAGAGGAGACGGTGGAGAGAGAGAAGAGAGAGAGAGGAGAGGAGTGAATGAGGTGAGAGAAGGAGAGAGAGAGAGAGAGAGAGAGAGAGAGAATGAGAGAGAGAGAGAGAGAGAGTCAGAGACAGAGAGACAGAGAGAGAGAAAGAGAAAGAGAGAGAGAGTGAGAGAGAGAGTGGAGAGTGGAGAGAGCAGAGAGAGAGAGAGACAAAGAAGAGAGGAGAGGGGAGAGAGAGAGAGAGAGAGAGAGAGAGAGAGAGAGAGAGAGAGAGAGAGAGAGAGAGAGAGAGAGAGAGAGAGAGAGAATGAGAGAGAGAGAGAGAGAGTCAGAGACAGAGAGACAGAGAGAGAGAAGGAGAAAGAGAGAGAGAGAGAGAGAGAGAGAGAGAGTGAGAGTGAGAGTGAGAGTGTGTGTGGAGAGAGAGAGAGAGAGAGAGAGAGAGAGAGAGAGAGAGAGAGAGAGAGAGAGAGAAATGAGAGAGAGAGAGAGAGTGAGAGGGAGAGAGAGAGAGGATGAGAGAATGAGAGGAGAGGAGAGAGAGTCAGAGACAGAGAGACAGAGAGAGAGAAGGAGGAGAAAGAAGGAGAGAGAGAGAGAGTGAGAGGAGTGAAGAGTGGAGAGAGTGAGAGAGAGAGAGAGAGAGAGAGAGAGAGAGAGGAAGAGATGAGAGAGATAGAGAGAGAGAGAGAGAGAGAGAGAGAGGAGAAGATGAAGAGAGGAGAGAGAGAGGGTCAGAGACAGAGAGACCAGAGAGAGAGAAGCGAGAAGGAGGAGAGAGAGATGAGTAGAGAAGAGAGAGAGTGAGAGAGAGAGTGAGGAGAGAGAGTAGAGAGAGAGGAGAGAGGAGACGAGTGAAGAGAGAGAGAGAGAGGAAGAGAGAGGGATGCGAAGAGAGGAGAGAGAGAGAGAGGATGAGAGGAATGAGAGGAGAGAGAGAGAGGTCAGGAGACTTATTGTTTGATAGACAGAGAGAGAGGGGAAAAAAAAAAAGAGAGAGGGGGAGGGAAAAGAAGGAAAGAAGGAAAGAGAAAGAGAGAGAGAGAGAGAGAGAGATGAGGCGTGATAGTGAGAGTGAGAGTGTGTGAGGTAGGAGAGAGAGGAGAGAAGAGCAGGAGAGAGAGGAGAAGTGGGAGGATGGAGAGAGAGAGAGAGAGCGAGAGAGACCAGAAGGAGGAAGAGAGAGTGAGAGAGAGAGAAGAGAGATTGGATGGAGGAGAGAGAGAGAGAGTCAGAAGACAGAGAGTCAGAGAGAGAGAAGGAGAAAAGAGTGAGAGTGAGAGAGGAAGAGAGTGAGAAGAAGTGAGAGTTAGAGGGAGGAGTGAGAGTGAGGGAGAGGGAGAGAGAGAGAGAGAGAGAGAGAGAGGGAGAGAAAGAGAGAGAGAGAGAGAGAGAGAGGAATGAGAGAGAGAGAGTTCAGAGACAGAGAGACGAGCGACAAGAAGTGAGAGATGGAGGAGAGAGAGAGAGACCAGAGCGAGAGAGAGAGAGAGAGAGAGAGAGAGAGAGTAGAGGAGAAGAAGAGGAGAGAGAGAGAGGAGAGAGAGAGGAAGAAGAGAGAGAAGAAGAGGGGAGAGAGAGAGAGGAGAGAGAGAGGGAGACAGAAGAGAGTGAGATGAGACGAGAGGAGAGAGAGACTGAGAAGAGAGAGGAGAGAGAAGAGAGAGAGAGAGAGAGAGGGAGAGAGAGAGAGAGAGGAGCGAGAGAGGAGAAGAGAGAGGAGAGAGAGAGAGAGAGGAGGAGAGAAGGACTAGAGAGAGAGAGAGAGAGAGAGAGAGAGAGAAGGAGTGAGATTGAGAGGCAGAGAGAGAGAGAGAGAGGACGAGGTGGAGAGAGGAGAGGAGGTGAGAGAGAGAGGAGAAGAGAGAGAGAGGAGAGGAAGTGAAGAAAGGAGGAGGAGAGGAGAGGAGACGAGAGAGAAGGAGAGAGAGATGAGGATCGAGAGAGCGAGAAAGAGAGAGAGAGAGAGTGAGAGAGAGAGACAGAGGAGAGAGTGAGATAGTGAGAGAGAAAGAGAGGAGAGGAAGAGAGAGAGAGAGAATAAAAAATGATAGTCTCGTCTGTCAAATTAGTGCAGTCACAGAGAATAACCCTCTAGCAACAATGCAACGGCCTGTCCAGCGATCACATTTCATCTCTGCAATTTTGGCCTGCAACTGTACTTTTATAGGGTCATCTGTGCTTAACTTCTTTTGATGATTTAAGCTTAATCTCCTACGTATTAGGTGGTGAAACTTCATGTGTGTTTTGGCAACATTGAGTCCGAATTTATCTGTCTCAAACACATCTTAATGTGATCTTTTGATTATCTGGATTAATGTAAGGTAATTTGCGGCGTTTTCATTTGCACACTTTTATTCTGTTAGAATTATAAAGCTATTAAAATCTTTCTGCATTTCCCTGCACTATAAAAGTAGTTCACAATACCCGTCGAGAATGCATATTAAGAGAACTTTATCACTCATAGTTTGTCTGCAATCAGTTTCCATCGGGAAATGGATAGTTGATACCGTGCTAAGCTGATCATGTATTCCAATCCTATAAGTAGACGAAAAAGAAGAGTTAGTGATGATTATAAGTAGTTTAAATTCGCGTAAGAGAGGGACTTCGCAGAGGCACGCGCCGAGTTTTAAAGTTGTGTGTGACGTGTGCGTTCGTTCTTACAGCACAAGGACGTGATGACCCTGGTGGACCCGACCTCCATCGTGGCCTTCCTGGACCTGGCGTGGCTGCACATCCCGCCGCGTCGGGTCCACGTCCGACTGAGCCTGAGGACGTCTGCAGGGCGGCAGTTCGCCAAGCTCTGCACGGGTGAGGAGGGGCCCTGCTATGCCAACTCGTCCCTGATTCATAACACCCGGGAGGGGGACGAGGGGGAGGCGCTGGGCGGATGCGACAACGGCGGCATCGGCTCCCCCAGCCGGCGAAGGCTCTCGCTCTGGGGGAAGAGCATGTGCCAGAGCATCAGGTCATCAGTGCAGGGATCTTGGGTCACCATCGTGGCTATGAATGGCGCCAAGATCGGGATCACCTTCCGACCGTCTTCGGAATACCAGGATAACAATATCTTCGGGGTGGTGGAGAGTGGGATGGAAGTGATACTGTCGATTGTCGCCTTGTCTGATACCACTAACGTATCGATAGTGGACTGTGGCGTCGTGATACCGCTGTAGTCAGACGCGCGCGCTGCGTAACTGCCCAGGCAAAGAATCCAGTGTCCCTTGTCTCTCCTTAGAGGTACGGCACGAGACGCGAGGCGGAGTCCATGTTCCCTCACGACTTTATGTCTGGCACGAATGTAGCAAGTTCCACACACGGTGGTTACACGCATGGCTACCTGTTTACTGCACGAGCATCAGCAATAGCACTCCGAGACACTTGCCAAAGGTGATACCAGCCTGTGTAATCCTTCTCACCAATACTGAGCCTATCCTTCCATCCCTACCTCCAGTATCCTTGCATTATCTCACTCTTATAGTGGGATGGAATGACGTGCTCGGGGCTCCCTTTCATTATTGATGAAGAGGCGAGACTTACAAGAAGAAATGGATTATTCAGGGAAGCAAACGACATCCTTAGGGGCAGCACATCTTCCGTCGTCTACCTCCACTGTGGAGACCCGTCCTCTATCGTGTCAAAGTGAATGTTATATATATATATAGCGAGAGAGCTAGAGAGAATGAGAGAGAGAGAGGAGCGAGAGAGAGAGAGGAGCGAGAGAGAGAGAGTGAGAGTGTGTGTGTGAGAGAGAGAGAGTGAGAGTGAGCGTGAGAGTGAGAGTGAGAGTGAGCGTGAGAGTGAGAGTGAGCGTGAGAGTGAGAGTGAGAGTGAGAGTGAGCGTGAGAGTGAGAGTGTGTGAGAGAGAGAGAGGAGAGAGAGAGGAGAGTGAGAGTGAGAGAGAGAAAGAGTGAGAGTGAGAGTGTGTGTGTGGGAGAGAGAGAGAGACTGAGAGTGAGCGTGAGAGAGAGCGTGAGCGTGAGAGTGAGAGGAGCGAGAGAGCTAGAGAGAATGAGAGAGAGAGAGAGAATAAAAAATGATAGTCTCGTCTGTCAAATTAGTGCAGTCACAGAGAATACCCTCTAGCAACAAGGCAACGGCCTGTCCAGCGATCACATTTCATCTCTGCAATTTTGGTCTGCAACTGTACTTTTATAGGGTCATCTGTGCTTAACTTCTTTTGATGATTTAAACTTAATCTCCTACGTATTAGGTGGTGAAACTTCATGTGTGTTTTGGCAACATTGAGTCCGTATTTACCTGTCTTAAAGCCATCTTAATGTGATCTTTTGATTGTCTGGATTAATGTAAGGTCATTTGCGGCGTTTTCATTTGTACACTTTTAGTCTGTTAGAATTATAAAGCTATTAAAATCTTTCTGCATTTCCCTGCACTATAAAAGTAGTTCACAATACCCGTCGAGAATGCATATTAAGAGAACTTTATCACTCATAGTTTGTCTGCAATCAGTTTCCATCGGGAAATGGAGAGTTGATACCGTGCTAAGCTGATCATGTATTCCAATTCTATAAGTAGACGAAAAAGAAGAGTTTGTGATGATTATAAGTAGTTTAAGTGCACGTAAGAGAGGGACTTCGCAGAGGCGCGCCGAGTTTTAAGTTGTGTGTGACGTGTGCGTTCGTTCTTGCAGCACAAGGACGTGATGACCCTGGTGGACCCGACCTCCATCGTGGCCTTCCTGGACCTGGCGTGGCTGCACATCCCGCCGCGTCGGGTCCACGTCCGACTGAGCTTGAGGACGGCTGCAGGGCGGCAGTTCGCCAAGCTGTGCACGGGTGAGGAGGGGCCCTGCTATGCCAACTCCTCCCTGATTCACAACACCCGGGAGGGGGAGGAGGTGGAGGCGCTGGGCGGATGCGACAACGGCGGCGTCGGCGGCGGCATCGGCTCCCCCAGCCGGCGAAGGCTCTCGCTCTGGGGGAAGAGCATGTGCCAGAGCATCAGGTCATCAGTGCAGGGTTCCTGGGTCACGATCGTGGCTATGAATGGCGCCAAGATCGGGATCACCTTCAGACCGTCTTCGGAATACCAGGATAGCAATATCTTCGGGGTGGTGGAGAGTGGGATGGAAGTGATACTGTCGATTGTCGCCTTGTCTGACACCACTAACGTATCGATAGTGGACTGTGGCGTCGTGATACCGCTGTAGTCAGACGCGCGCGCTGCGTAACTGCCCAGGCAAAGAATCCAGTGTCCCTTGTGTCCCTTGTCTCTCCTTAGGGGCACGGCACGAGACGCGAGGCAGAGTCCATGTTCCCTCACGACTTTATGTCTGGCACGAATGTAGCAAGTTCCTCACACGGTGGTTACACGCATAGGCTACCTGTTTACTGCACGAGCTTCAGCAACAGCACTCTGAGACACTTGCCGAAGGTGATACCAGCCTGTGTAATCCTTCTCACCAATACTGAGCCTATCCTTCCATCCCTACCTCCAGTATCCTTGCATTATCTCACTCTTATAGTGGGATGGAGTGACGTGCTCGGGGCTCCCTTTCATTATTGATGAAGAGGCGAGACTTACAAGAAGAGATGGGGGTTATTCAGGGAAGCAAACGACATCCTTAGGGGCAGCACATCTTCCGTCGTCTACCTCCACTGTGGAGACTCCTCTATCGTGTCAAAGTGAATGTTATATATATTTTCCCCCGCCAACACAAATGACATTAAAAACATCGATAACCTATGTAAAGATGAAGGCAAAGATATCCATCATATAAAATTTGGAATGAATTTAGTGGATAGTTAATAAGATCAGCTATTTTCTCGCGGCAATGTATGCGAGTGGTCGTCAACTACAGCTAACCATCTAGTTCCTAACTTCTCAGCTCTAACTTCGGTTCGGCCTCTTCGCCACCACATAGGCCTACGTAGCAACTCTCTGTCGATTACCATTCTTTATTGGTCGTAAGTCTTTGATAGGGAGAAGGCGATCCATATTACTTTATTTACAGGGAAATTGTCTTTGTTTGTTTTTGTATGTGGTTTTGTTTGTTCCCTTCTTCTGTGGTATGTAATGGTGACGGACGAAAATAAAGATAAAAACAAGTAAAATGAGTTTTCTTTGATTGAGAATCAGTAATGATTGATAACATTTCATGGTGAAGGAGGCATACATTCAATACAGTCCGTGATATACAAAGCATACATCAGTAATGAATGATAAAGCAAATACCTCTTATTTGAACATGTGATTGAATCAAGTCAGAAACGTGTTAGACGAAATTATCTGAACCGATAAGAATTACAATAAAAAAAGAGAAAAGAATGAAGAATAGGAGACATAGATGAGCAACGAGATAATTGTTAATAAGCTTTAAAATAAGACAACATTGTTATGAGGTGTTCTGCTATTAATATGATGCCCTATCATTAAATTCTGACTTTTGTTCTACGACCTTGGCTGCCGTATGAGGAGTCCTAGAGGCGCTGTTCTGCCCTCAGCTCTCTCCGTGGTGCACCGGCCTTGGACACTGCACACTTTCTCTCTCTATTTTGTCAATATGGAAGTTCTATTTTCTCTTATCACTTTCGCCGCCCACTGCTACCAGCAATGATTGACGCTGACAACATTAAAAGAACGTCGAAAAGAAATGATTAAACTGGCAGTATTGACATCAATCACATTTACAGTCCCTGCACATGCCTCTCTGTTGCCAATTACTCTTTATAGATCTTTTTACGAAGGTCACCGCTCGTCTGAACAATTACCTGTCAACAACTCTTGTTTCGAATTTCACACAGCCTGCGTATGCTCTACATATTTCGTAAGTTCCTGTTCCTTCACTGTTACTTCAGTATACATTATAGTGATTAGTGTTTCCAAAACTGTTTTTAGTATCAGGTATAATAAAATTGATTGAAGTACAACCATTAACGGATAATTCAGTAATAAATTTAAGTGTTTTTTTTTCATCCAGCAAACACTAATTGATATTTAAAGGATCCGCCACATTTAGTAGTTTAAGAAAAACTACACTATATCCACTGGTCTTATTACTCTTATCATTATATACACAATTTTGATAATGTAAAAAAAAGTATCCAGTCCAGAGCACCTTCCGATTCAGTGTGGAAAATGACATACAGTTACACGCAGATCTGTCCTAATTTCATCACACTGTGGAAGACATTATGAGATATACAGCCGTGTTATTAGTCCTTTGTTACTGTCATGATCATCGTAAGGTGCGAAGGACAAAGACAATACAATAATACTTTTATATTCGCTACACTTCTCTTAGTCAACTCTCCCTCAGGCGAAGGACGTGGCAATCGTTCCAATAATATTTCGTAAAAGGCGCGAAATGCGAAAACAATTGCGAAAAAATGCGACTCGGGATGCGTCAATGCGAAAACAAATGCAACTCGGGATGCGTCAATGCGAAAACAAATGCGACTCGGGATGCGTCAATGCGAAAACAAATGCGACTCGGGATGCGTCAATGCGAAAACAAATGCGACTCGGGATGCGTCAATGCAAAAAAAAAAAAAAAAAAAAAAACGACTCGGGATGCGTCAATGCGAAAACAAATGCGACTCGGGATGCGTCAATGAGAAGACGACGGCGAAGACCAGGGAGCGAAAATGGCTAAGGGTACAGCTGTAGCAGTGGTGTCCCTGTTCGCTCATTATACACAAGAGGAGAACACTTATGCTACAGGCTGGAAATTAGCATCTTCCTTGCTAATTTCCACTGTTATTCCTTGGACGATGTGGAACACCATCTTTGGGCTTGTTCGTGTAAGTGGCTGCTAGTTAGAATTCTTTGTTGTGAAATCTTTGAAGGTGTAAATGTGTTCTGTTAAAGACTTCATGGTTCTGTTGATTCATTGATGGGTTGTTTGGGTACCTCCTTCATCTTTCTCTCTCTCTTTCTACCTCTCCTTTCCCTCTCTCATTCTCTCTCTCTTTCAACTTCCCCCCCTCTTTCTCTCATTTTCTCTCTCTCTCTTTCTCCCTCCCCCCACCCCCCACCTCTCTCTCTCATTCTCTCTCTCTCATCAGTCTTCAATAGTCTAAGCGAGCACCTCGTACCATTATTTTTACAAAATCATATATTTTGAATTTTTCACACTTTTACAACCGATTTATTTGATCTTATTGCAAGCCGACTGTGGCAGAGGTTGTTGCAGACACGCAGCTGACCGTTCTGAATATTGCATATTACAGAGTTACATTTCAAGATTTATATCATTTTATTTTATTTCATT
>NW_028234439.1:19441391-19456391 GCF_977035675.1 Penaeus japonicus
AGGCAGGAGGGCCTTACATCTCCTGTTGTGAGCTATGTAGCTTACACCGATACCGAACTTGGAGTTATATACAATTTCTGTGACACTCGGGGGAGCGGCTTCCCTCTAGTCTGTTTCAGTTTCAATGCGGATGATGAAATTTCCTTTCGCCCAGCGATATAACATCACGCATAATTTCAACACTATGTAGATGGTATTCATTATTGTTAATACCCACAGCCACACAACATCAACACCATTATTATTCATCTTTTCAATATACGCCCGCACCCACGACCGTTCTAAGAGTGTAGAAGCGTCTATTCGCGTTGGCAGGGCGACTCTATGACCCGAGTCCCTCAGTGTTGGTTCTTCTGTTATCTCTTTTTCTAAAAGTTGATCCATCTGAGGTATCTCTTGCCATCGAGCCTTTGGGCGACTTCAACTGTTTCGTGTGTCAGAGAGGTTGATAAAGCCGGCAGGATGAAACTTTTCGCCGACACTCCGCAACCTGATGGTACAGAAAGAGTGCCCATCTGGAGAACCTCCCTGAATTTCGTCACTACTCTCTCCGGTCTTCTTTGCTCTTCACAGTCGAAAACCAGATTTTCTTCATGAGGCAGTGACACAATCCACTGCTCGCCCGACCGAATGACGACGGGTGGGAAGGAACCATCAAGAACCTCATCATCACAGTATTCCTCAGCTTGTTCTTCTTCAAAGAAGGCTGCCGAGATGCACGTCGTGACTTGGCCGCGTCGCAGAAGGGCGGAGTCGGCTGGACAGAAACTCCAACCGGGTTGCACCTCTCGGCAATCCATAAGGTCCCTCTTCTCTACATATAGATCTCTGCCCTCTGAAACAAGAAGGACAGCGGCAGTAACTTTGGTATTGATAAATGCCGTGGAGTTCAAGATTGGCCTGGGGAATGCATGAACCAGGAAAGCATCCATTTGGTGTCCTGGCAGCGGGAAGGTCAGATATACTACCAGATCACCCAAAGAACCTCCAGGCATCAATTTTACTTTTGACGAAGAATAATAAATGTGTATACTCTCTTCATTAGGAGGAATTATCAGAGGTACTCCCTCTCTTGTCAGAGTATTTAAAATTGACAAGAGCACATCAGGAGGGATAAAACTCGGAGAAAGTTTGCCAAAAGTTGCATCTCTTAAACCTCCCAAAATTAAATTTTGAGTCTCTTCTACTCCTCGGAGAATAGCTCGGTAGTTCTCCCAGACAGAACTACACAAAAATATCTTCTCCAACATTTTCAACTGCCTCCCCAGGTCAGCTACCACAACATCTATCACCCCAATTGCCGCGTCCATTCTATCTATTGCCTTAATATTCTCCAATTTCGAACGACCCCTGAGTGTACAGTCCTTAACCTTCCATGCTTATAATCTTTAAAAATACATGTAACCCCAGGCTACATTTTATCTTGCTGATCAAACAGCTTCGAAATAACCCTTGGTTATTCTTAAAAACACATGTAACCCCAGGCTACATTTAATCTCGCTGATCAAACAGCTTCGAAATAATCCTTGGTTATTCCTAAAAAACACATGCAACCCCAGGCTACATTTAATCTCGCTGATCAAACAGCTTCGAAACAACCCTTGGTTATTCCTAAAAAACACATGCAACCCCAGGCTACATTTAATCTCGCTGATCAAACAGCTTCGAAACAACCCTTGGTTATTCCTAAAAAACACATGCAACCCCAGGCTACATTTAATCTCGCTGATCAAACCACTTCGAAACAACCCTTGGTTATTCCTAAAAAACACATGCAACCCCAGGCTACATTTAATCTCGCTGATCAAACAGCTTCGAAACAACCCTTGGTTATTCCTAAAAAACACATGCAACCCCAGGCTACATTTAATCTCGCTGATCAAACAGCTTCGAAACAACCCTTGGTTATTCCTAAAAAACACATGCAACCCCAGGCTACATTTAATCTCGCTGATCAAACAGCTTCGAAACAACCCTTGGTTATTCCTAAAAAACACATGCAACCCCAGGCTACATTTAATCTCGCTGATCAAACAGCTTCGAAACAACCCTTGGTTATTCCTAAAAAACACATGCAACCCCAGGCTACATTTAATCTCGCTGATCAAACAGCTTCGAAACAACCCTTGGTTATTCCTAAAAAACACATGCAACCCCAGGCTACATTTAATCTCGCTGATCAAACAGCTTCGAAATAACCCTTGGTTATTCCTAAAAAACACATGCAACCCCAGGCTACATTTAATCTCGCTGATCAAACAGCTTCGAAATAACCCTTGGTTATTCCTAAAAAACACATGTAACCCCAGGCTACATTTTCTCTCCCTCACAGGCACCAGAGGTGCATTGTAGGGCGAACGTGACGGTTGTATAATCCCATCCCTCAACATAGAACAAATCTGAGCCTTAATCGCATCTCTTTATTTCAGTGGAATGGGATAGGGTTTCTTATAAACTGGAGGGCCCCCTACTCGCATTTCATAGTCTAAATAGTTGATGGGTCCTCATCTAAACTAAACACCTTTTGCAAATCTCAAACTATGTCAACCAGCACCCCGTGCTTTCTTGAACCTTGTTCAAAAATCTTATCCACTTCTATTAATCTGTAAGACTTATTTCTAAAGCTTTTGATACTTACTACCCTCTAACTTGTGGTTTCGTGAGGAGATATGTCTGCTAATTGTATGACTTCCCCTATTCTCTCACTTTACAAAATTTCTAACATTCCATTTCCATCCTTTTTATATGGAATTTGAAAATATCTCCCGATACCATCTGACGATGGAAAAGGAGCCACTATGCCTTCTATTAGACTAATTTCTAAATCTTCTCGAGGAATAAACAACATATTCACTCCATTTGATTTATTCTTACATTTGCCCCTGGCGGAAATTCGAAAAGATCCACATAATTTTGCATCTATTACTAAATCCTCTACAGGAAAAACCTCAATGGCCCCGCCATTATCTATAACATCTTCACCTTGACAGTCACAATTCTTATTTATGTCTCCATCGGTAGCATAATTCAGATCAGCCCCTCCCAAGCTGGAAAGATTTACAGGGGCCCCTGCAACTTTCCCCGTCTTGGTCCTCCAGCGTCCCTTCAGACCTACGGTTGCCATGGAAACGAATGATCTCTTATTGCTACGTTCGACTTTCACACCCTGTCCATTTATGGATAAGGTGGTAGGCCGTGATGTATATACGACCCTGTGGGCGTCCGCAAAATCATTTCCTATCAACATCTGACAAGGGAAACCCCAGGTATCCACTACCAAAAACTAAACGAAGTTTTTTTAGTTTTCATATGCTAAGGATATCGGCTTCACCCTTATGACTTAAGCATGAACCATCCCCCCGATGAACAATTTATTAGACTACCTGTGTCAAACAATACGGAAACTCGCTTATCTCCAAGATAAGCATCAAATAGCAGCATTCCATCATTGTCTCCCAGAGACAAGCTTTGTACCACCCTTTTACAATCCTTAACCTATGGAGGGACTAAGACCCCCCTCGTATTAGCTAGTTTTTTGACAATTCTTTCGGCTTCCCTTGGTCTGGACAATTTCTCGCGAAATGACCTACGTTCTCACACCTGAAGCACTTAATTACTGACTCTATTTTTACACGTGTCCCTGACACTCCCTTTAATTTTTCCTCGAACAGAAAACATCTGTCCATTGTGTAACCCTTTCTTTGACAATATTCAAATGTAATCATAGCCCTGCTATGACCCCTCCCTATAGGAGTACTAGCGCTCGCTATGCGAGTATTTAATACTGGGCATTTGAAAATCATTGTACGAAATATTTTGACCGCGCAAGAGGCAACACTCATTCACGGCCCAGCTGATCTTCAGGGTTGCCGCGTGACAATTTCCCCAGGAAAATTTCCACAGCAGGCACCCGCCTTAACTCGTGGGGAGGACAGTGACGTCAGGAAGGGGTAATGACGTTGTGTGACGTCACACCCAAAGCGCGCGACGGTCGAAAACAAGTCTTGTTGTGCCTAGTTAACGCTGACCCTAACACTTTCCGACCTCCTGACCGCGCTCGCTACCCTTTGCTCCCCAAGTAACACAGCACAACTCCTCACTTCACTTCCCGTCACTTTACTTTACTTTCTTATACTACTTAGAATGAGATAAGTAATCGTGAACTGGGTATATTGACCTATCATAAATGTTGCCAAGTCAAGCAAGAGAAGTTAAGTGAAATATACATTAATATGAGTAATGACATATACCAGAATAAAACTTAACAACGTAGATGAAATTTATGCATCCAACACAAAAATCAAAACATGCTATTGATAACGGAATAAATCACAACCTGAAAGAGTGTGTATTAATAAATATACTGTCTTTCAGGAACTACATCTCTGGTACCCTGTACCTGTAAATAGTTAGTTAATTTCTATTACAATTAAAAGTATAAAGCAATAGAAAAATAGGATACTGCAATTTGGGGATAATTCAGTAAACACAGTATTAGAAAACTGCTGCGCCCGGCGCCAGCTGAAACAACCAAAGAAGATTATCTGCCATCCTCCGAGGTTCACTTGTACTACCCACCCTGTGAGTTTAACGAAAACAATTATCATCCCCATTTAAATAATCAAAGGTAGCTAAGGACAGAGGGCAAGGCATGGAAACCGCCGCTGCCGCCACTGTGGAAATCTCACCTTCTTTCATATTGAAAAAGTGTTAGACTCCCAATTTATGATTAAATGCCGCCACCACCACTGTTTTAACACAAAACAGGGAAAACATTTCCCCTTTGAAGAATTATTACTTTTACGACATAATTCCTACAAATGAAGGGAGTAAGGAAACTTTGATGCATTTCCTACAATTTACTATTTTTATATTTACATAACTTTACTTAGAACTTATAGTTACATACTTAAAGACAATTTAAGTAAATATCAAATACAAAACAATACTGGAGATTCCTTAAGATCTAGTACATATAAAACCCTTCTCGCTTACCAATATAATCACCAAAGGTAAGCTATCCATGATGCTGCTCCTAACAGTCTTTCCTGATCTAGAGTCCACGGAGAAGTGCCCGGCTGTCTCCAGGTCAGCCTTCTCAAACCCATGTGCTCCGCTTGACTTCCGCATTATGCCTCAGCAACACGGAATTTTCCACGGATGTTTGTGCACATGATGGTTTCACTTCTAGAGTAACGTGGAAGATTCCAACCTTCCACATCTATACATATATATGTATATATATATATATATATATATGTATATATATATGTATATATATAACATATATATACATATATATATATATATATATATATATATATATATATATATATATATATATATATATATATATATATATATATATATATATATATATATATATATATATTCAGAAAGAGAGAGAGAAAATTAGAGAGAGAGAGAGAAAGAGAAAGAAAGAAAGATAGAGATAGAGAGAGATAAAAAGTAATATAGAAAGATAGACAGATAAACAGAGGACGAGATATTCAGACAGACAAGGAAATAGATACAGATACAAATTCCTACACATCATATAATTAAGAATCTATTTTTGCAAGTTGACAGCAACTGCGAGACAGACATTCAATCAATCACATTAAAATCATACAAACTGCAATCAAACATATCTTTATAATGCAGATAATCACGTTTCGTTTGCGATAATGAATTGCCAATAATCGCATTAAAACATGATATCCCGCTCTCGTCGAACATACCACGCATGTCATACCACATGTCATACCACATGTCATACCACATGTCATACCTCATGTCACATCACGCTGGTCAGCTGTCACGGGGAGAGGCTGGCATCGGTGGCTTGGTTCTTTCATCCTGGCTGGAGTGTGGTTTTTGGCAACGATTGTGGTGGGGATTGTGGTGGTGGTGGTGATTATTGTGGTGATGATGGTGGTGATGATGATAATTGTGATGATGGGGAGGTTGATAGTGATGATGATGATTGTGGTGATGATGTGGTGATGCTAGTGGTGATAGTGATGATGATAGAGATGATGATGGTGATGATGATATTGATGATAGTGATGATATAGATGATGATGGTGATGATGATATTGATGATAGTGATGATATAGATGATGATGGTGATGATAACGGTGATGATGATTGTGATGATGATAGGGAGGTTGATTGTGGTGATGATGGTGATGATGGGGAGGGTGATAGTGATGATGTTGGGAATGATGACAGAGATGATGGTGTAATGATGATAGTAATGATGATAGAGATGATGGTGATGATAATAATGATGACAGTGATGATAAGGGTAATGATACTGATGATGATAGTGATAGTGATGATAAGGATGATGATAGAGATGATGATGATGATGATTATGATTAAACTTGCAGTGATGATTGTGATTATATTAATAATAGTGATGAGGATGCTAATTAGATAAACATAAAAATAAGGAATAAAATAATTACGATGACAGTAATGATGATAATGATGGAGTAATACTAAATAGATAATAACAATGATGATAACCATAACGATAATGATAGTAATAATGATAATAATATTGATAATAATAACGATTTTTTTGCGTAATTTTCGCACTTCAGTAGATAATGATAATAATAAAAAACAACAACAACATTAAAACAATCTCCAGTATTGCAAATACGCCAAACGATCACTTTGCAATCTATTCAATTGCACTGTCGTCCTTCTGCAAGTGCTTGGTCGGAGTGCAGTCTACACATCACTTAAGGATATATTGCGTTTGTGATAAAATGTTGCAGACGAGACGAAGCATACTTCCATACTTGCAATAACAGCAGGAGAGAAATCAGGACTATGAGTAGGCCTATGTACTTTGATCACCTTATAGACAGCGCGTTAATCTAGTAGCGTTAAAATGAATCTATTAGTTATTAAAATCATTAAAATTAATCTATTGATTATTAAGATTATGAAAATCAATCTCTTAATTATTAAGATTATTAAAATTAATCTATTAATTATTAAAATCATTACGATTAATCTATTAATTATCAAAATTATTAAAATTAATCAATTGATTATTAAAACTATTAAGATTAGTTATTAAAATCAATATTATCAAAATCAATCTATTATCAAAATTAATCTATTAGCATTATTAGCATTAGCTTTAAAAAAGGTTTCCCGTTTAATTAGCCATTCTTGGACGATTAAAGATGTTTGCAATATTTATGCAAGTGGTGATGATGATGATGATAGTTAGGGTAATAGTGATGATGGCAATAATGAGAAGGAATACTGACAGCTTGATGAAGAGGATATTAATGATGATATTGAAATAATTATAATGATAGGGATGATAATCGTGTTTCTACTACTACCACTGCTGTTGGTAGTGATAAGGACGATAGAGTTGATAAGCATATGTATGTATGTATCTATCTATCTATATATATATGTATATGTATGTATATGTATATATGTATAAGTATATATACATATATACATACACACACACACACACACACACACACACACACACACACACACACACACACACACACACACACATATATATATATATATATATATATATATATATATATATATATATATATAGAGAGAGAGAGAGAGAGAGAGAGAGAGAGAGAGAGAAAGAGAGAGAAAGAGAGGAAAAAGAGAACAAGGAAGAGACATAAAACAACAAAAAAGACAAACAGAAAGATAGACAGATGAAGAGAGATAAACACAATTCCAAAGCCAAATATCAAAGCCGCACTCTAGAGTTCACTGTATCTGTCTCAGCGAAAAAAGAGCAGCGCCTACTAATGGCCGCACTGACGACAGAGGCGGAAACCCTTGAGGCCGAAGCCACCCAACAACGGGGGGGATACTCGGCACCCCTCAAGCCACCGCTACCTGGATTGGGATTCAAGCCATCGTTGCTGGGAGCTCACCCAAGCCACTGCTTTCATACGGCTCACCGAGGTCGCTCCATTTGAGGCCTCACTCAAGCCACTGCTACCTAGAGCTCACCCAAGCCACCGTTGTTTAGAGCTCACCCAAGCCACTAAAACCTAGAGCTCACCCAAGCCACTGACACTTGGAGCTCATTCAAGTCACTGCTGCCTAGATCTCACCCAAGCCACTGTTTACGAGACTTCATACAAGCCCCTGCTGCCTAGAGCTCGCTCAAGACACTGCTGCCTAGAGCTCACCCAAGACACTGTTGTCTAGAGCTCACCCAAGCCATTGACACCTAGAACTCACCCAAGCCACTGTTGCCTAGAGCTCATCCAAGCCACTGCTGCCTAGAGCTCACCCAAGACGCTGCTGCCTAGAGCTCACCCAAGCCACTGCTGCCTAGAACTCACCCAAGCCACTGCTGCCTAGAGCTCACCCAAGCCACTGCTGCCTAGAGCTCACCCAAGCCACTGCTACCTAGAGCTCACCCAAGCCACTGCTGCCTAGAGCTCACCCAAGCCACTGCTACCTAGAGCTCACCCAAGCCACTGCTACCTAGAGCTCACCCAAGCCACTGCTACCTAGAGCTCATCCAAGCCACTGCTACCTAGAGCTCATCCAAGCCACTGCTACCTAGAGCTCACCCAAGCCACTGCTACCTAGAGCTCACCCAAGCCACTGCTACCTAGAGCTCATCCAAGCCACTGTTTACGAGACCTCATCCAAGCCACTGCTACCTAGAGCTCATTCAAGCCACTGCTGCCTAGAGCTCACCCAAGCCACTGCTACCTAGAGCTCATTCAAGCCACTGCTGCCTAGAGCTCATTCAAGCCACTGCTGCCTAGAGCTCACCCAAGCCACTGCTACCTAGAGCTCATTCAAGCCACTGCTGCCTAGAGCTCATTCAAGCCACTGCTGCCTAGAGCTCACTCAAGCCACTGCTGCCTAGAGCTCACCCAAGCCACCGCTACCTAGAGCTCACCCAAGCCACTGACACCTAGAGCTCACTCAAGCCACTACTGCCTAGAGTTCATTCAAGCCACTGCTGCCTAGAGCTCACCCAAGCCACCGCTACCTAGAGCTCACCCAAGCCACTGACACCTAGAGCTCACTCAAGCCACTACTGCCTAGAGTTCATTCAAGCCACTGACACCTAGATCTCACACAAGCCACTGCCACTTAGAGCTCAACCAATCCACTGCTACCTAGAGTTCACTCAAGCTACTGATTCCTAGAGCTCACCCAATCCACTGCTACCTAGAGTTCACTCAAGCTACTGATTCCTAGAGCTCACCCAATCCACTGCTACCTAGAGTTCACTCAAGCTACTGATTCCTAGAGCTCACCCAATCCACTTCTACCTAGAGTTCAACCAATCCACTGCAGCCTAGAGGTCATCCAAGCCACTGACACCTACAGCTCACCCAAGCCACTGTTTACGAGACCTCATACAAGACACTGCTGCCTAGATCTCACCCAAGCCACCGCTGCCTTAAGAAAATTAAAAGAATACTTGAGAAACATAGAAATGCAAAGAAAAAAACAACAACAACAAAAACAAAAAACAAAAACAAAACAAAGAGTTTATAGATTACTGAAAGGAGGCTTATAGGTCGGTAATTCTTTAAGTCTTTTGTGTCTCCCTTTTCACATATCATAAAAAAGGGGCGAAAAATCATGTATCTAAAAAAAAAAAAAAAAAATCCTCACTCACATAATCTAATGTTGGTGATGATTGACAGACTGACAGCTTGGTGCGTAGAAACGTAGGTAGGCAGGTAGGTAAGTAGGTAGTTAGATGAATAGATGGAGAGACGGATAGATGTATAGATGAATAGATAGAGACGGCGGATAGAGAGAGAGAAAGAGAGAGAGAAAGAGAGAGAGAAAGAGAGAGAGAGAGAGAAAGAAAGAAAGATAGATAGATAGACAGACAGACAGACAGATAGATCTATAGAGTGAGTGAAAGAGAGAGAGAGAGAGAAAGCGAGAGAGAGAGAGAGAGAGAGAGAGAGAGAGAGAGAGAGAGAGAGAGAGAGAGAGAGAGAGAGAGAGAGAGAGAGAGAGAGAGAGAGAGAGAGAGAGAGAGCGAAAGAGAGAGAGCAAAAAGGAGATAGAGAGCGAAAGAGAGAGAGAGAGAGAGAGAGAGAGAGAGAGAGAGAGAGAGAGAGAGAGAGAGAGAGAGAGAGAAAGAGAGAGAGAGAGAGAAAGAGCGAGCGAGCGAGAGAAAGAGCGAGCGAAAGAGAGAGAGAAAGCGAAAGACAGAGAGAGCGAGCGAGCGAGCGAGAGAGAGAAAGAGAGAGAGAGAAAGAAAGAGAGAGAGAAGAGAGTAACGGAGAGAGGACAGAGGAAAGAGCAAGGCGAGAAAGATAGCATAAGACATGGCTGGGAGAGGCGAGATGAGTGCGCTGAATGAGTGTGACAAAATTCGCCTGAAATCTCCGTAACTTTTCCTTGATTTAGAAGTCAAATCTGTGCAGCGAACACCTGTGGGAACTCGAATATGTATGACATTTAAATGTGTAGCGCCAATTCGCTCTCTCTCTTTTTTTTTTTTTTTTTTCTTTTTTTTTTTGCCTTACCCCACCCCCTTTCTTTTTCGCTTCTCTCCTTCCCTTTTTGTCCCTCTCCCCCTTTTCGACTTTCTTTCTCTCTCCCTTCGTCCTCTTTCTGTTCGCTGTACTCTTTCTCCCATTCTACACCCTTCTCCTCTCCTCTTCCCTCTATCTTCCTTCCCTTTCTCTTCTCCTTTTCCCATTCTTTCTCTCCCCTTCTCCTCTCCACTTTCCTCTCCCTTCTCCTCTCCTCGTCTCTCTCCCTCCCTTTTCTTTTAACCTCATTCTTTCCCTCTCAAACTCCGATCCAACTCACCCTCTCCCTCCCTCCCTCCACCTTCTCCTCTCCTCGTCCCTCTCCCTCCCCCCCTCCTCCTTCCCCCCCTCCTTTTCCCCCCCTTCCTCCTCCTCCCATCCCAACTTTCTCTCTCCCCCGCCCTCCCTCCCTCCTATCCACTCATTCTCGCCTCTCACCCTTCCCCCCTCCTCTCCCTCCCTCCCTCCTTCTCATCTCCACCTCCTCCACAAACCATTACTCCTCCTAACCCAATCATAACCTCCTCTCTTCCTCTATACCCCAACTCTCGCACCTCCCCCCCCCCCTCCCTCCGTTCCCCTTCTCCTCTCCCCCCCCCCTCTCCTCCCTCAGTCCTCATTCGTCCCTCCACTTCCCCATATCCCTCTCTCCTTCCTCCTTCTCCTCTCCCCTTCCCCCCTCTCCCTCCCTCCTTCCTCATTCTCCTCTCCCCTTCCCCCCTCCCTCCCTCCTTCCACCTTCTCCTCTCCCCTCCCCCCCTCCCTCCCTCCTTCCTCATTCTCCTCTCCCCTTCTCCTCCCACCCTTCCCCCTCCCTCCTCCCTCTTTCCCTCATTCTCCTCATCCCGCCCCGCCCCTTTTTCCCACTCCCTCCCCCTCTCCCCTCCTTCCGATTCTCCTCTCCCCTTCCCCCTCCCTTCTCTCCCTTCCACATTCTCCGCTCACCTGCCTCCCCCTCCCTCCCTCAATCCTCATTCTCTCCTCTCCCCTCCCCTTCCCACCCCTCCCCCCCTCCTTCCTCCTTCTCTCCTTTCCCCTCCCCCGCCTCTCCCAGGCCCTCCCTCCTTTCCCCTTCCTTACACTCTCCTCTCCCATACCGCCACCTCCGACCCTTCCCCCCCTCCCTCCTTCCTCCTTCGTCTGTCTCCTTTCCCCCTTCCCCCCTTCCCTTCCCTCCATTCTCTCATTCTCCTTCCACCTTCCCCGCTACCCCTCCCACTTCCTCCCTCGCTCTCCACTTCCCCCCTTCCTCCCTCTTCTACTCGCACCTCATACTCCTCTCACCTTCCGCCCCTCCGTATCTCTTCCCACCTTCCCCTCATATCCTATCTCCCCTTCCTTCCACCTCCCTCCCGCCCTCCTTGCCTCATGATCCGCTCAACCCTTCCCCACCCCCTCTCCTTTCCTTTCCTTTCCCCTTCATTGCTCTCTCTCCCCTTTCCCCCCCCCTCCCCGCCTTCCCCTCCATTTCCTTCCTCCATTCTCGCTCTCCCCATTCCCCTCCCGCCCTACCCTCGATTTTCCTCTTTCTGCCTCTCCTCCCCGTTCCCCACCCTTCCCTCGCTGTCCTTCCTCATTCTCCTTCTCCTCTCCCCTTCATCCATCCACCACTCCACTGCTCCCTCCTTCCTCATTCTCCGCAGCCTTTCCCCCTTCCCCCTCCCTCCCCTTCCCTCGCTCCTCCTTCTCCTTCTCCTCTTTCGCATCTTGCCCGTCCTCCCCCTCCCTCACTTCGTCCTCACTTCTGCCTCTACTCCTTCCCCTTACCCTCCCCCCCTTCCCTCCTTCTCTCCTTCTCTCTCTCCCCTTCCCCCCCCGCCCTCCATTCTCCTTCCTCATTCTCCTCTCCCCTTCCCTTCCCCCCCCGCACTCGCCTCCCTTCCTCCTTCCATTCCTGGCCTCTCCCTTCCCCCCTTCCCTCCCACCCTCCACGCTTCTTCCTCTCCTATCCCCCTATCCCCCCATCTCCCTCCTCCCTCCTCATTCTCCGACTCCCATTCCCCCCCTCCCTCAATGACCCCTTTCTCCTTCTTTCTTCCTTTCCCCTTCCCCCCTCTCCCACCCACCTCCTCATTCTTCTCTCTCCCCGCTCCCCCCCCTTCCCTCCCCCCCTTCCTCATTCCCCTTTCCCCTTCCCCCCTCCCCTCCCTCCTTCCTCATTCTCCTCTCCCCTTCCCCCCCCTCCCTCCCACCTTCTCCTCTCACCTTTCTCTCGTTCCCATACCCCTGTCCCTCCTTCCTCCTCATTCCATCCACATGCGCGAACATATAGTCAAAGATAATTCTCGCCGCATTTTGCCATTCTAAAAATCCCCTTCATTGTTGCATCAGCTGGTAAACACTGCAAATACGGCGCTACTTCTTTATTCCTCGAACACATCTTTAAACGAAGGAAAACTAACGATTCTCATAATATCTAAACATAAAATCAATATGTATATATATATATATATATATATATATATATATATATATGTATATATAATAATATATATATATATATATATATTATATAATATATAATATATATATCCATATATGATACACAATATATATATATAATATGTGTGTGTGTGTGCGTAGTGTATGTTGTGTGTCTGTAGTGTGTGTGTGTGGTGGGTTTGTTGTGTGTGTGTGGGTGTGTGTGTGTGATGTGTGTGTGTGTGAATACATACATATATATAATACATCACACATACACACACACACATCACACATACACACACATCACACACATCACACACACACACACACACACACACACACACATTATATTATATATATATTTGATATATATTATGAATAATATAATAGTATATATATATTTGCATATATTATGTGTGTGTGTGTGTATACATATATATATAACATAACATATATTTAAATATATATATCTATATATATAAGATTAATAATATATATATGTTATATATAATAATACATATATATATATTATATATATATAGATATATAATATATATATATAAATAATATACAGATATTCAAAATGTATATATATAACATACCAACACTAAATAATATATATATATATATATATATATATATAGATATTAAATATATATATTATGACACACACACACACACACACACAACACACACCCACACACATCACACACACACACACTCACAAACACACAATTATATTTATATATATATATATATATATATATTTATTATATATATTATAGAGAGAGAGAGAGAGAGAGAGAGAGATAGAGAGAGAGAGCGAGAAGAGAAAGAGAGAGAGGAAAAAGAAAATAAGCAAGAGACATAGAAAAAAACAAACGAAAAAGACAAACAGAAAGATAGATAGATGAACAAAGATAAACACAATTCCAAAGCCAAATATCAAAGCCGCACTCCAGAGTTCACTGCATCTGCCACAGCGCAAAAAGTGCAGCGCCTACTAATGGCCGCACTGACGACAGAGGCGGAAACCCTTGAGGCCGAAGCCACCCAACAACGGGGGGGATACTCGGCACCCCTCAAGCCACCGCTACCTGGATTGGGATTCAACCATCGTTGCTGGGAGCTCACAGTGGGGGGGGGGGGGGGAGGGCGGGGGGGGGGGGGTGTGGGGGGTGGGGGGGGGCCAGGCGGTGGGGCTGGTGGGTCATGGGATGTTTTCAAGAAGGCCAGGGGGGGGGGTGGAGGAGAGGACTCCTTGTGAGACGCTCGCTAAAACTATATACATAGACTCAACCCAAGCCAATCCGTTGGTTAGACTCATCCCAAACCAATAAAACCTATAGCTCACTCCAAGCCACTGACAAACTTGGAGCTCATCAAGTCACTGCTGCCTAGATCGCACCCAAGCCACTTTTTTACGAGACTTCATACAACCCCTCGCCTAGAGCTCGCTCAAGACACTGCTCCTAAGCTCACCATGACACTGTTGTCTAAGAGCTCACTCCAAGCCATTGACACCTAAACTCAACCCATCCACTGTTGCCTAAACTCATCCAAGCAAACCGCTGCCTAGAGCTCACCCAAGACGCTGCCTGCCTAGACGTCACCCAAGCCACTCTTGCTGCTAGAACTCCCCTACCACTGCTGCCTAGAGCTCACCCAAGCCACTGCTGCCTATGAGCTCACCCAAGCCCTGACTATCTATAGCGCAACCCAAGCCACTGCTGCCTAGAGCTCACCCAAGGCCGCTGCTACCTAAGCTCACACCAAGCCACTGCTACCTAGAGCTCACCCAAGCCACTGCTACCTAAGAGCTCATCCAGGCCACTGCGACCCTAAGCGCATCCCAGCCACTTGCTACCTAGCTCACCCAAGCCTCTGCTTCCTAGACTCAACCCAAGCCACTGCGACCTAGAGCTCATCCAAGCCACTGTTTACGAGAACCTCATCCAAGCCACTGCTACCTAGACTCATTCAAGCCACTGCTGCCTAAGCTCACGCCAAGCCACTGCTACCTAGAGCT
>NW_028234439.1:19463891-19466391 GCF_977035675.1 Penaeus japonicus
CCCATACCGCCCCCTTACCCCCTGCCCCCGGGTTTTAGGGTACGCCGGGAGGACAACGTATATTTGTTTTTTTGGGGGGGGGGGGGGGGGGGGGTGGGGGTGGTGGTGTTGGGGGGAGGAGATAACATGAAAATCCCCTACCCCCTTCCTTACCCCCTGTCCCCACCCATACCGCCCCCCTTACCCCCTGCCCCCACCCCTACCCCCTTCCTTACCCCCTGCCCCCACCCCTACCCCCTTCCTTACCCCCTGCCCCCACCCCTACCCCCTTCCTTACCCCCTGCCCCCACCCATACCACCCCCCTTACCCCTACACAAGCAAAGCATCTCTCCCTTCCCCCCCCCCCCTCCCCGTTGAAATTCTCGTATATGTGGATCTCCGTGCCCCCCCCCCCCTTACCACTTCCAAGTGATGGTTCCTGAATTAAAAATGGACGCTGGTTACCCCCCCTCCCCCTCCCCTTCCTCCCCGTCCTCCTTCCTCCTCCTCCTCCTCCTCTCCTCCTCCTCTCCTCGTCCTCCTTCCTCCTCCTCCTCCTCCTCTTCCTCTCCTCCTTCCCTTATTCAAGCGCATCATTACGCTTTGATTATCAAGATGTTAATGGTGAAGGCGGGTCGGGATGGGGGTCACTGGTGGGAGTTTGTTTGTTTTTTATTTTGTGATATTTTTCTTATTTTTTTTCTTGTTATTTTCTTCTTTGTTTGTTTGTTTGTTTGGCCTTTGATTCTTTGCTTGTCTTCCTCTTCTTCTTTTCGCCCTAAGGTTTTCTATTTCTTTCTTTGTTTCTCTTTCTCTTCTCGTCCTAAGGTTTTCTATTTCTTTCTTTGTCTCTCTTTTTTCCTCTTTTCCTCCTTTTTATCTGTCTTTTTCTTAATCTCTCTCTCATTAATCCGTTCTCTCTCTCTGTTTGTGTCCGCTGCTACTTCTCTACTCACTCACATGCACCACTCTCTCTTCTCTCACCTCTCTCTCTCTCTACTCTCTCACTCCATCTCACCATACCCAGCGCACCACACACACACAAAAGTTGACACTCTCAGACACACTCTGACACAACTCGTCTTTCTGTCTCCATTCTCTTCAACATCTCTTTCCTCTCTCCTTCTCTTCTCTCCTCTCCTTTTCTACCTTCTCTCTCTTCTCTCTCTCTATCTTCCGCATCCTTGCAATATAAACCTAGTTGAGTTAGATATTTTTTTTTTTGCTGTCATTGTTATTATATCCATCAAATATTATTTGTACATATATGGCTTTTCTATTGTATTCTGTATAATGCTTTCTTTCATGTCATTCTATTTGTTACATGTATACATTACCACATACACATATATACACATATATACATAGGCTCGTTGCTTCACCTATCTGTTCACCTCTCTCTCATTGTCACGTCAGACATACCAGTGTTATTTTGTCTTTCCCTTTGCAAGAGCTATGTATTGATGCAACACTTCCCTCATCACATTCCAAATGTCACATGTCACAAGAAAAATCGTTGATTCCACATAATCCTGATCAAATGTCAACAGGGTGGTGTTAGAGAGTTCTCCTCGCGGGGAGCAGGGTGAGCATAAAACCTCCACTCAGGAGGAGGAGGAGGAGGAGGAGGAGGAGCGAGCAGGAGGAGAATGCGGAGAAAGGTGGAGAAGGAGGAGAGGCGGAGAAGAGGAGAAGGTGGAGAAAGGAGGAGAATGGTGGAGAAAGGAGGAGAAGGGGGGAGAAAGGAGGAGGAGGAGCGAGAAGGGCGGGAGAAGGAAGGAGGAGGAGGAGGAGGAGGGGAGGAGGAGGAGGAGGGGGGGGAGGAGGAGGAGGAGGTGGGAAGGAGGAGGAGGAGGATGAGGAGGAGGAGGAGGAGGAGGAGGAGGAGGAGGAGGAGGAGGAGGAGGAGAAGGAGGGGGAGGAGGAGCAGTCCTCACTCCAGCATCATACTGTTCAACCTTAAGCAATAAAACCAAGAAAGCTGTTTCGGCCATGTTCTTCACACCCTAAGCCACGCTACCATTATTTATGTAGATGTCACCATCAGATTTTTTTACACCTCCCTCCCTCTCTTACCCCCTTCTAAATCTCCCCCCCCCCCCACACTCTCTCTCTTTCTCTCCCTACCTTCCTCTCTTACCCTCTTCTCTTTCTCTCTCTATCGATCTTTCCTTCTCTCTCTCTCTCTCTCTCTCTTTCTCTCTCTCCCTTCCTCTCTCTTCCGTTACCTCCCTACTTACTTTCTTTCTTTCGATCTTTTATTTTCTTCTTCTTCTTCTCTCTCTGCTCGTTTGTCCTCTTTCTCTCTCTTTCTTCTCTCCTTTCTCCTATCCTCCTACAAAATATACTTACCTACATTTTTCTCATTCTACAATTTTACAGTCCCCATTAATGTCTCACTCACACACCACAACGACGAGCACTCTCGCTCTCTATTATTAAAAAAAACCTATTCACATCTCGTTCTTGCTATCCCTTCGCGATCTGGTAACCTTTCTTTCTGCGCGCACCTCTCTGTTT
>NW_028234439.1:19469971-19475814 GCF_977035675.1 Penaeus japonicus
AAAATAAATAAAGGAACAAACTATAAGAATGAAATGCAATGCTAAAAGTAGAATAGAATAGATACTTGAATACTGAAACTTACAATTGTTTTTTGTGAATTAGTTATGTCAAGATAGTCTCCATGTAGACTATTGTGCCAACCCTATATATACACACTAATGTATATAAGGCTTGTTTGTGTTTACTACAATACTACATCCGTTAAAACAAACTTACATGCATCACCAATTCAATAATAAACGCATACCTCCAGTCACAATTAATTTCTCAGATCCTATATATTATACCCAGGGTCGGCAACCTTTTGAATGCAGAGTGCCAGTGCCGTATAGATTTCTAGTTTTCAACCCCCTCGCGTGTCAGTTATGGCTATTTGTCTGTTGCACTTAACTTTCGAATGAATGATACTAAAATATGTAAACAAAACGTTTATATTAAACATAACTCCTTCATGATACCAAAAAATAGTAGACCTTCTGAAATGTAATACTCTTTCCTCCCCGTTTTCTATATCATTATTCTCATCATAATTATTAACATCATAATCATTATTATCAATCACCATTTCTATTATCATTACTATTATTGTCATAATCATATATATATTTTTTTTTTCATTATCATTAATATAGTTTTCTAATATGCTCGTGGCGTGCCATTGTCAACCCTTTCGTTAGCCACATGTGCCGTCTCTGCGATATACAATCTCCAACCCACTAAAAAGTTGTTTAATGAGTCTGATAATTTCGCAAATGCGCTAAAGTCTTATATCGGGAATCTATGATATTTCTATGAGGATTACATATGTAAAACATGATTCCATAGTTTTTGATTTCTGTCAGAACACTAAATATCTTTCCTCAAAGCCTAAAGCCAAAAGCAATTAATCCACTTAAGTTCAATATAGGTCATGGTTAAGATACCCTGACTTTTCCCAAGTAGAGTAGTACTTATGTAGAGATGGAAAATTCCTCGAACTCTTGGATTAAATATATTCTTTATACTATATTAACTTAGCAAATCAATTAGGGACAATAAATTTTTGACTTGATTAATGAACACCGTGCCAATAACTCTACTCGTGATCCATAAATCGTAAGAAATAATAATGAGGCAAAGTTTGTAATGGTGGTTGAGGTCAACAGAGAGTAGATAGAATTATAACAATGCTAAAACCTCGTTACTTAATGACGACAAGCAACATCTAACAAACAATAAAATCACAGAAAAATTACTAAATTTAAGTACTACGCACGTTTCCTTTACCTTTCTATTGTACTTAACAAAGTGAATTTTGATGTCAAAGCAATCCCAATCGTTGAAGAAGAGAGATAGAGAAGAAAGAGAAAGACACGGTAAGAAAAAGAAGTCAAGACTTAAAAAGGAAGATAGTAGAGAGGAAAATAGAATTCTGCGAACAAGTGCCTTTTGAGTGTCGAAACATTCGGAAGGACACGAATCAAATGCGTCCTAACGAGTCAAATTAATTGGAATCCGAAGCACTTAACGGGCAGCCGGCGTGTTTGAGACGTTTGTTTGTATTAGTTGTTAATGTGTGTGGTGTATTTGTGTTATTCTGTAAATACGTTTTTTGCCACGTGTTGTGTGATGTAATTGAGTTTGTGGATAAGTTTGTATGTGTACGGTGTAAATGCTTGCGTATAGTTTGTGCCCGCTTATAGTTACATAAAAATTAATTAGTGTGAGTGTCGTGCAAAGGTGTATGTAGTGTTCAGGGGAGTGCACATATCCATGCGTGTATATGTAGGCCTACATTATGTCGTGGATGCCAATATGTATAAATATAATCCGTGAGATACTGGATAATCCCCTCACTGGTCGACTCGAACTCAGCAGGATCGCGAGCAGGGCAGTATCCGGCGTCAGTGTTCTCGAGTTCTTTGGAAGGTGGGGTCGACCTAGGGGGTGGGGGACATACCAATACTCATAACATTCTTGCATTCATGATTTCCCCTGTCACTTTCTCTCCAATCTCCTACCTTTCCCGCTCTTTGTCCTTTCTCTTATGTACTTATTTTCCTACACTCTTTATTCCCTCTTTTTACTCTCTCTCTCTCTCTCTCTCTCTCTCTCTCTCTCTCTATATATATATATATATATATATATATATATATATATATATATATATATATACCTTGACTTTCTAGGACTCTCTACTACTCTCTCTACTACTCTTACATCCTTCATTCATATCTCCCCCCCCCCACCTCTCGCACTCCCCCACTCCCGCTCTCTCTCCCTCTCTTTCCCTCGCTCTCTCTCTCTCTCTTTTCGAGCATACTTTCTTCACTCATTTCCCCTCTCTCTAATGAGGTTATCTAATGTAAATATTCTATATAAGCTTGGCTAAACTACTGTATTTTTGATAATTTTATAAAAATCTTTGTCATTAAACTGCATTTTCTTATAAATTACCAAGTCATCAGTATTTTTTTCCTGAAGTATAAAGACTAAGACCTTTCTAAACCTAAATTAATACCTAAAAGAGAAAAAACCCATATTCATAAACACAGACTTACTTGTTCTTAGACACTGATTTCCTTCGCAAAAGACGTTTACCTTTGCCCATATAACAGCTATATACTACAATAACAAAACCTCCGAAGATACATGGTCTTCCAGCTGATTTTCCTCGAAACTTGACGATTTTGGCGGGAAATTTTTCGTGAGATTGTCAGCTGGGTCAAATTATTTTAGGTAACATATTTCTACATTAGCTTGTATGTTTGTTTTCTTGTTTACTATCATCCTATATATATGTTTTTTATATGTGCACTTGTGATTTTATTTTTTGTATCAGCAAGATTTACAGTAAGATTAGGCAGCGAGTGTGCTGAACAGAATTAAGATATCAATATTTTTTTTCTTTTTTATCTTACACGTTTTACCTTACTCAGTTTACCTAGTACATTCGACTGAATTTAATCCATTAGACACACTGAAACTATTTCTTTTACTATTGTGATTTGTTTGTATACATCCCAAAAGTACAATTTTATCCTCGAATACAATGGTTACAATTTTAATAAGCTGATACAGAAATAAAAGGCCAGGTCATTGCGTAAATAGGTCATTTTCAGTGTGGTGTGTGTGTGGGGGGGGGGTACCAGGGGTACAGCTGCCTTATGGGTGGGGGGAGGGGGCCCTAGGTGAGCACAGTAAGGGTGGGGGGTATTTAGGGGGCACTGCCCTAAAATGTATTTATCTGATTTGTATATTTCTCCTAGTAATTTGCAGAAATAGTGAAAACAATGCCGAGGCGAAGAACATCTTATGAAGTATTGGTGCTTAAAAGAGCCAATTTTTTTCAATGACAGATAGGTTTTTCCATCTGAAAGTATTTTTCCCGCTTTTCTGTAAGACTCTACAAATCAAGGAATGGGATACAAGTAATCAATACCATTGATGTTATATATACATGTATACCCAATTTTTCATCTTATTCTTAGCTCTTCACATTTATCATATGGAGTAGTTCTTAATTTCTAATCAACACCAAAATGTCCAAGCGAAATAAGCCCCCATCCCCTCCTTATCATGTCTCCCAACTAACTAATCAAATCCTTTGCTTCACTCGCCCGTCTCTTTACAAGAAAAACACGCGAAGCGATTGTCGCGGATAGATAGGGGGCGTGGCTATTTCGCCTGACTTATGCGAGAACTAAAATCGCCTCCACGCGTTCTCTTTCAATCTTTCTCTGGTTATTCTTTCTCAAAACCTCACCTTGACTTCCTCTTCTTCACCTTCAAATTCCATGTTCATCCCGTTTATCTATCCTTAATTTCCTCATAGCTTAAGCTCTCCAGCATGACCAAACCAGTTTAACCTAACCCTTTTCCGGCTCGATCTCTCTAAACGTTACACCCATACCTCTCCCTTCTTGTCCTCAACAACATACATTATTATCAACTCCCCACACGTCAACCTCAGAAGCATCCGCATATCTACTCGTACTTTAAAAAAAAATCCCGGGAACCTTTTTCCGAATATTTGTTCCGTCATTTTGAGAAAGGAATAACACCAGGGCGCTTATATTGCATCTCTGCACATGAAGATATTTCTTCCAATATTCGTTATTTCACAGAGTGTCCTAATTCCACTTCAAATTCCGCGTGATAAGTGTAAGTTTGATGTTCTATTGCAAACGCCCGTGTGAATAAACAGATGTATATAAATGGTGTAAGTTAAATCTACGGGTTTTGTGGGGTAGGAATATACCATTCTATAAACTTCAATCTCTATATTAAGCAAGATGCAGTGTTCCAGGCTCCATTGTATTGATAAGGGCCAATCCTGTTATGATTAAAAGGTAGTTAATTTGAACAATTCAATTTTTATGGCAAATTAACCAATGAAATGTCTAATGACATTGCTGATGATTGTAGGAATTTAGACATGTCTGTGAGAAAGGAGGGATTCAAAGCAATGTTTAGTTTGATTCGAGTCCATTCTAGAAGTGTAGTTAAGTGTGAGTTTCCACGTGCTATAACGTGGACTATATTTATGACATAACGTACGAGGTATGCGGTAATTGACTTGGCTTCTGTTCGTATTTTTCTTCGCAATTGATTTTAACATCGAAAATTAAAGACATATAGTTTCTTTTAAAGTGATATCGCTTTATAACGTATATTAGTTGTGTAATAGGTTTATTAACTATGCACTACGGTAGATGTAGTTATGTGGCCAAATAATCACAACTATTAAACCTACCAGATTCCTACTGATATTCCAACATAACCTAGAATTTGTGTATATATATATATATAAATAATAAAACCTTATAATATATATATAAATATGATATATACACATTTATATATATATATATATATATAGAAAATATATATAACCTATATACACACATTTAAATAAATATATATATACATGATATATAAATATAAATATATATATATATAAATATATATATATATAAATATACACACACACACACATTTATATTATATATATCATATATATATAAATATATGTAAATATATATATATATATATACACACACACACACATTTATATATATAATATAAATATATATATAAATATATATATATATATTATATATTACTGGTGTGTGTTGTGTGTGTGTGTGTGTGTGTGTGTGTGTGTGCGTGTGTTGTTGTTTGTAGTCAATACTTGTTTAGATAAAACCAAACAAAATGCATTATTCCTCTCATCTCATATCCCATGGACATTGCTGGCGCCACCCGCAGGTTAAGGTTCTCTGCCCTGGTATATTGAAGGTGTGCACTAGAACTTGTCGCGATGTTGATACCTATAATTTAGTGGTAGCGTGATAATTCTTACAGCATGTGTGCACTGTTTTAAACTATCATACAGTTAGAAATTATGGGTAGCTTGAGATAATTCAGTACAGCACTGTGCAATGTTTTTAATCTATTATACAGTTTGTGCGATGGCTTGTGCAAGATCTACGCCAACCTGAGCAATGCCACTACCACGGGACCAGGAAGCACCTGGTACAAAGAATGAAGGTCAGGCTTTGCACTTTTAAGTTACGACTGCTTGTGTTTCCCAAACCTACTTTAACTGAAAGTGCCTCAGACAAGCACCTATTGTTGAAAACCGATCAGCTTGTTCTTCCACATCCACACTACTCGAACAAGCATTGGACTGAAGGCGGTTGTTACCAGACTGGGTTTGGGGCTAGTCCTTCCACGCCCGTAGCTACACACCAGGTTCCCAGCGTCGGTCCAAGGAAGGGTCATAAAGTCCTAGACTGAAGACCAATTATGAAGAGAGACTGGAAATCTAAACCACAACACTCGCTTCAAAGTCCCTTAG
>NW_028234439.1:19475914-19503414 GCF_977035675.1 Penaeus japonicus
AGAGTACATACAAAAGAGAAGCCCAATAAATGTAGGTTTCGAAAATATTTTTTTTTGGAAGAAAAATCTAGTTCCCCCTTTGAGTCCTACAAAGGGGGAGAAGCCATAACCTGTCAGGTTTGTGAAAAGGTTTTTTTCACAGAAAGAAAAGTTTTTTAGAGCACATGAATTTTTCATAAAAAGGGAGAAGCCTTTTAAGTTGGGGTTTTTGCAAAAAGGTTTTCCCTCTGGGAAGCATAATCTAAAAGTGCACATGAGATTTACATAAAAAGGGAAAAACCGTTCTTTTGTAAGATTTTAAAAAGTTTCTCTCTAAAATTTGCATACTAGAGAAGCCCCATGAACATACATACAAGACACAAAACCTTTTGAAATTGATGTAGGCAGCAGTAAATCACTCAGATATGAGGGACCTTGGCCCCAACGGTTGCCCCATTGGGGAAGTTAAAAAACATTATCCAAGTAGGGTTTTAAATTTTTACCGATAATAATTTATGAATTTTTATTTAAAGTTTAGAATGTTCCCTTGTACAAGAAAATTTAGTGAAGAACCCCCTTCCCCAAAGGGAAAGGGAAAATTGCACGTGGGGAAAATTTTTTGGGGAGCGGTGAGAAAACAGATAAAACCCACATATTTTGGCATATTATCTTTTTAAAAATTTTTCCCCTGTAAACCCCTTCCCCGAAGCAAACTTTTCTCTATCCGCACGGGTCTTTCAAATCTTAAAAATTTAATTAGAAAATTTTAAACTTTAAACCTTTCAGAAAAACCCCGGTGCTCCCAAATTAAGGGCCCTGAAAACCCCCCCAAATAAAAATATATTAGAAAAATTTTCTCAAAATACTTTAAATTACAGGACAAAAACTTGCTCCCAAATCAAACTCGGGCAGGGGGGGAATGGGCAGAAAATAAACATTATCTTTACCCCCGAAGTTTCCCTGATGACAAGATGTTAATCCCCAACCCTACCGTAAATCACGCTGTCAAATAAAAATCACTGTCAAGTGACCTGAAGCGGTTATTTTTCCTTTGTGCGGGGGGTTTACTCTCGGGCATATAAAATAAATAAATAAAATAAATATAATAATAAATATATATATATATATATAAAAAATTAAAATTTATAATACAAAATATATTTGTATAAATTAATTATTAAAATAATTTTTAAAATATATATAAAATATTATTAAAAAATATAATAATATTAAAAAATATAAATATAAAAATATAATAAAATAAATAATAATCATAAATATTTTTTTTAATTAAAATAATTTAAAAAGATATAAAAATAATAAAACATACATATAAAAATATATATATATTAAATATTATATATATATATATTTATAATAATATAAAAATAAATTTTTAATAAAAAATATTTTTAATAAAAATATATTTATAATTAAAATATTTAATAAACATTTATATTTAATATATATATATAAAATATAAAGTATAAAATAAAATATATAAAAATAAAAATAAAAGTAAAAATATTTGTTTAAAAAAAAATAAAATAAAATAAAAATAAAAATAAAAAAATTATTTATATATAATATTTTATATATAAAATATATATAAAAATATATATATTATAAAATAAATAATTAAATATAAATATATAAAATAAATTATAATTTTTATATATATATTTTTAAATATAATATAAAGTATAAAAATATAAATAGATAAAAAATATATAAAAATTTAAAAAAAATTAAAAAAAATTTTTATAAAATAAAAAAATATATATATTATATATATATATATATTAAAAAATATATATAAAATAAATATATAATAATATATATATAAAAATTTTTTTTTTTTTTAAAAATATAATATATTATTATTAATTTATTATTTTTTTATTATTATTATTATTATTATATATAATTTTTAAATTTTTATATATAAAAAACTAATAATATTTTATAATAAAATAATTTTTTGTGTTGTTTTAAAACACATATACATAAAACATTTATTAATAAATTATAAAAATAAATAAATAAAATAAATATATATGTATATATTTATATATTATATATATACTATTATAAAAATAAATATAAAATATATTTTTAAATATAATATAATCCATTTATTTTTAATATATTAAATTTAAAATAAATATATATAATATTATGAAAATAAATTTATACTATATGTTTTGTTATATATTTATATATATGCTATTTTATATAAAAAAATATAATATTTTATAAAAATATATTTAATATATAAATAAATATATATATTATATATATAAAAATAATAAAATTTTGGGGGAAAAAGAGGAAAGGGGCCCCTTAAAGCCTTGCTATTTGATAAAATAAAATCAACCTTTTAAAAAAAAGATTAAAAAATTTAATCCCGAAAGGGGAATTTGGGGCTTCCAATTAAATTGGAAATAAACCCAAAAATAGATACAGTACCAAATATAAATTCCCTTCCCCCCCATGATATGTTATTTCATAGAACCAAAAAAAAAAAATTTTATAGATCCCTTTGGCCAAAATAACCCACATTGAATGATAAAACAAATTTTTTTTTAAATAAAAACACCCAAAAAGGTATCAAAAAATATTTACAAGTGGGTAAAAAAAAATTTTGGGAGGGCCAAAAACATATAAAAAAAAAACGTGACAGCAATGAAACCTCAAAAAGTATACAACAGAATTAAAATCCATCAAAAAAACTAAAAAACATACATTCCAACAAAACAGGAAAAATTTCAAACCAAAAACCCAATAAAAAAAATAACATGGGAGATACAACCCTTAAAAAAATTCACTAAAAACAAACCCAAAAGGGTTCCCTGACATAAAAAAAAAAACCCGTTTAAAACAGCAAAAAAACAAAAGGAATAAAAACGCAATCAAAAAAATAACAATAAGAAATAATAATAATAATGAAAATTTAATAATAAAAAAATAAAATAATAAAAATAAAAAACCAAAAATTTAATGATAAAATAATTTTACCCTTTTTTAAAAGGGAAAATATCTTGAAAAATGGTGCAGATCCCAAGGGCGGGTTTTGTGACAAGATACGGCCCCCGGTTGACCATCTTTCGGGGGTTTTGTTCTGTTTTACCCCAAAAGGATTTATGTTCAGAACCCCGATAAAAGTGGGTCAAAAAACCTTCTTTGGGGGATTTTGAAACCCCACAAATAAAATTAGAGACACTAAAAAGGGTTTAAACCAAACCCCGAAAAAAAAAAACCCCAATGGAAAGAATGTTACCTCGGGGGATTTTCTGTACCACGGACAAACCATACGGGCAAAAAACCCGGGACATCTTTGGGAAAGGGACCACTCTTTGAAAACGGCCCAATTAATTGATATGAGCGTACCCTCAAAAAAAAACATTTCAGTAAAAAATTCAAAAAAGCTCAGTAAATAAAAAAATTTGAAAAAAAAAATTTGGGAAAATTTTTAAACCATGAAAGCAGTACATTCCTTTTAAATTGGTTGGAGAACTGGGAATGAAAAAGAAGGGAAACCAAAAAAGCCCTAGAAAAATACCGGGAAAACGGGCCTCTCCAAAAACCCCAAAAATCGCCCCTTTACAAGTAAAGCCCAAATTTTTTAACAAAAGTTTACAACATGATTTTTTTTTTTTTTTTTTTTTTTGGGGGGGGGGTTTGAAAATTTTATTTCCTTTAAACCTTTTGGGAATCCTTTGCTTGCCTTAAAACACTGGGTGCCCCGGGTTAGAAATTGTAATCAAAGCAAATCAATAGAAAACAGTAAATACTCATAATAAAACATATCAATGCGGGAGGGATGCAGAGGAACTCCAGGCTCCCCCCAGGTCTTTGGGGACGAGGAATGCAGACGCCAGGACTCGTCACTCGTCCAGGACTCGCTTACACTGTAGGAAAATTTTGACTGTTGGTGTTATGAATATAATTCTGATAATGACTGATACCTGATGGCAGTGAAAACAATATGACACAAGAATAACAACTGGTACTAATAACGATAGTAATGATCAATAATATCAAGATGAGGAAATTGTATCATAAAATACGACGAGAATAACAGTTAATCAGATTATGGCATGATTGATTATGATAACAACTAATCGTTGGTGCTGCCGTATAGTCATTTATAATGTGACCGATGACTCAGCATAAATGGAGATTGTGGAACGGCAATGCTTGATAACAAAATGGTAATGTGATTGATGAAACAATTACAACGATATAATGGCACTAATATGGTCAATGAACGTGGAATAATCATATTTATTGTAATAAAAAAGCTAATGAAAATGATAATAGTTACCATAATTCAAAATGCGATGCTCTGAAAATGGTTAATGGTAAAACTAGTACTAATGATATGTGTAATAAAGATTACGCAATAATATCAATGGTATGATAAAAGTACTAGCTGTCATTGTAATTGATTAAAATATAACTGCTATATATCCATAAATACATAACAGAATAACAACTATAATTAATTTGAATTGTGGAGTAAATAGTAGTAATTCCGATAATGCCGATAATTAATTGTGATCTAGTAGTAATAAATGAATCATCATAACAATGAATAAAGAAAATAATAAAAACAGGCGATCACGACATTACGATGATTAAATAGCGTTCAATATTGAAAATGCCTGATGGAAATGATCTTAATGAAAGAAAGAGATAGTGGTGATAATGCGTGTGCTATTTTCAATTATTATAGGGACTAGGAGTTTATGATGATTATTATTATACTTAAAATGCTACAAGCATATAATTTTCCTCCAATAAATATAATTATCATAATTATCATGTACTATTATATTATGATTCAAAAACAACCATGTGATGAAAATAGTTATTATGAATAGAATAATTACGAAAATATCAGTAAAAATAATATCATAAGGAAATAATCCTAAATACCTTAAAATCATCATGATTTTCTAGTTATTTTATTATACCGACTGTCTTTATCATAATGGTTATAATTATTATCATAAATATGATACACCACATAACACCCACCACACACACACGAACACACACACTCAAACCCACACACCACACACACACACACACACACACACATAAAAATATATATAAAACTATATATATATAATATATATATATAAATATAAATATGTTGTGTGTGTGTTGTGTGTGTGTGTGTTTGTGTGTGTGTATGTATGTATAAAAATATATATAAATATATATAAATATATATATTTATATATATATGTATTTATATATATATATGTAAACAAATTAAACTAATACATATATATATTATATATATATATGTAAAGATTATATTAAATTATAAAAATATATATATATATAAATATATATGAATAAGTCAATAAATTATAAAAATAAATTATATATATATAAATAACATATAGAATAAAACAAATATTAAATATATAAATACAATATAAAAAACAAATAAATACAATATAAAATATATAAAAAAACAACCATATAAAAATAAATAAATATAAATATATATCAAAAAAATATATATAAATATATATATATTCATATATATATACATATATATATAAATATATATCTATATAAATATATATATATATATATATAAATATCTTTATACCAATATGTAAATCATATATAAATATAAATAAAAATAATAAAAATAAAATATATATATATAGCTATCACCATATGTATGTATGTATGTATGTATATAATAATGTACTATATATATAACAAAATATCTATATAAATATATATATATTATATATATATAAATCACATATATCATCCATATATATAAATAAATACATAAATATATAAATAATATATATATATCAATGTAATATATATGTAATCTATATATAAAAATTATATCTAAAACTATAACTAAAAAAATATATATCTAAATATAAAAATATAAAAATATAAAAATAAGGTGTGTGGTGTGTGTGTGTCATATATATAAAAATATATATCTATATATAAAAAAAATTATATATATATATATATATATAATGTATATAAATTTATATATATATCAATATAATAATTGAGTATAAATAACTATCACGACTCAATTATGAATATAACAAATAAAAACAAATATATACATAATATATATTTTCTAAATCTATACAATAAATACATAAATATAATATATATACCATATATATAAAAAAAAAACAATATATATACATAAAAAAACAAAAATCAAATATCAACCAAACAAAAATAAATGTATAACTACAAAATATAAATTATCTATAATATATATATAATATATAAATAACTATTAAAATATAAATGTGAAAATATGAATCTGTACAAGTTACTCTAGAAGATGAAACCAACATGTACACAAACACCGTGGAAAATTCCGTTGTGCTGAGGCATCATACGGAAGTTCAAGCGGAGCATCATGTAGTTGAGAATGCTGAACCTGGAGACAGTCGTCCACTTCTCCGTGGACTCTCGATCAAGAAACACGATGTTAGGAGGAGCATCATGGGATAGCTAACCTTTGGTGGTTATATTGGTAAGCGAGAAGGTTTTATAATGTACTAGATCTTAAGAGGTCTCCAGTAATGTTTTGTTTTTGATATTTACTTAAATTGTCTTAAGTATGTAACTATAAGTTCTAAGTAAAGTTATGTAAAAGATAAAATTAAGTAAATTGGCAGGAAATGCAATCAAAGTATTCCTTAATCCCTACATTTGTAGGAATATATGTAAAAGTAATGATTCTTTGAAGGAAAATGTTTTGTCCCTGTTTTGTGTTTAAAACAGTGGTGGTGTCGGCATTTAATCGTAAATTTGGAGTCTAACACTTTTTCAATAAGTAAAGAAGGAGATATTACCCCAGTGGTGGGCAGCGGCGTTTCCATTCCTTGCCCTTTGATACTTAGCTACATCTGTTATTTCCTTATGGGGATAATAATTGATTTCTTTAACCCACAGGTAGGGTCGCATAAGTGAGCCCGGATGATGTCCGATAATCTTCTTTGGTTATGTTTCAGCTGTGTTTACAGTATTATCCCCAATTGCAGTACCTATTTTTGGATTTCTTTAACATTAATTGTAATAGAATAACAAATTATTTACAGGTACAGGTTACCATGATATAGTTCCTGAAGAGAGTAATATATATTAATACACCACCTTTCATGTTGTGATTTTAATCCATTATCCAACGGCATGTTTTGATTTTTGTTTGGAATTCATAAATTTCATTATGTTGATAAATTTATTCTGGTATATGTCATTACTCATATAAATGTCAATTATCACATAACTTCTTTTCCCCCCCTTGACTGCAACATTTATGATAGGTCAAGATACCCATTTTATCACGATTTACATATTCTAATTCTAAGTAGTATAAGAGAGTAAAGTAAAGTGACGTGAAGTGAAATGAGGATTGTGCTGAGTTACTGGGGACAAAGGGTAGCGAGCGATGCTGTAGGTCGATAGTTTCGGGTTCAGCGTTACTAAGCAACAACAAGACTTGTTATTCGACCGTCGACGCGCTTTCGGTGTGACGTCACACTACGCATTACCCCTGCTGACGTCACAGTCATCCCCAACGAGTTGAGGCTGTGCCTTATCTGGGAAATTATTCCCCTGGTGAAATTGTCACGTCGGTGACCTTTAAAATCACTGGGCCGTTAATGAGTGGTGCCCTCTTGCGCGGTCAAAATATTTCGTACAATGATTTTCAAATGCCCAGTAATGAATACTCGCATAGCGAGCGCTAGTACACCTATAGGGAGGGTCATAGCAGGGCTATGATTACATGTTAATATTGTCCAAGAAAAGGGTTACCAATGGAACAATGATTTCTGTTCGAGTAAAAATAAAAGGAGCGGTCCATGGACACGTTGTAAAAGTAGAGTCAGTAATTAAGTGCTTCATGTTTGAACGTAGGTCAGTTCGCGAGACATTGTTCCCAGACCAAGGAAGCCGAAAGACTTGAAAAAACTAGTATAACGAGGGGTGCTAGACCCTCCCGAAGTTAAGGATGTAAAAAATTGGTACAATCTTGTCTTGGGGGACAATGATGAATGCTGCAATTTGATGCATATCTTGGAGATAAGCTAGTTTCCGTATTGGTTTTGACACGGTAGTCCTAACAAATTGTTTAACGGGGGGATGGATCATGCTTAAGTCAAAAGGTTGAAGACGATATCCTTAGCATAGAAAACAAAATACTTCGTTTAGTTTTTGTAGTGGATACCAGGTTTACCTTTGACACTATGTTTATATGAAATTATTTTGCGGGCGTGCATAGAGGTCGTATATATACACACTGCCTACCACCTAGTCCATAAATGGACAGGATGTGAAGGTCGAGACGTAGCATAAGAGCTCCATCTTTCCATGGCACCCTGGGTCTGAAGGGACGCTGGAGGACCAAGACGGGGAAAGCAGCGGGGCCCTGTAAAAAACTTTCCGGCTGGGAGCAGTGTTGATCCGAAAAAGCTACCGAAGCAGACATCAAAAAGAATTGTGGATGTCAAGGTGAAGATTATATAGATAATTGCGGGCCATTGAATGTATTTCCCTGTAAGGATTTAGTAACAGATGCAAAATTATGTGGTTCTTTTCGAATTTCCGCCAGCGGCAAATGTAAGAAAAATCAATGGAGTGAACCTGTTTTTATAATTCCTCGAGAAAGATATAGAAATTAGTCTAATAGAAGGCATAGTGTTTCCTTTTCTCACGCCAGATGGTATTCGGGAGATGTTTTTTCAAATTCCCCATAAAAACGATGAAATGGAATGTTCGAAATTTTCAAAGTGATAGAAATCTGGGGTAGTCATACAATTAGCAGACCTATCTCCTCACGAAACCACAACATTTAGAGGGTAGCCCGCATCAAAAGCTAGAAATAAGACCTTGCAGATAATAAGAAGAATGAGTCGATTATTAGACCAAGGTTCAAGAAAGCACGGGGTGCTGCTTGCATTAGTTTGAGAATTTCCAAAAGTGATTAGTTTAGATGAAGACCCACCTAAGTATATCGATGAATTTTTCACCTGAAATACGAGAAGGGGTCCTCTCCAGTTTATAAGAACCCTTTCCCATTCCACTGCTATATAGAGAAGAGATTAAGGCCACAAATTGGTTTCTATGTTGAGGATGGGATTATACAACCGTCACATCGCCTTCTACAATGCAATGTAGCCAGGGTTACATGAGTTATTACAAAACAGGGGTATTTGAAGCTGTTTGGTCAGCAAGAGAAAATGTAGCCTGGGTGTTACATGTAGTTGTTTTAAAGATTATGAATATCCAGGAGTATATTTTTGAAGCTTTTATGTCAGCAAGAGAAAATGTTTAGCCTGGGGTTACATGTTTTTGTTAAATGACCAGGGGTTTATTGTGAATCAGGTTTGTCAGCAAGAGAAATGTAGCCTGGGATACATGTGTTGTTAAAGAATATGAATAACCAGATTTAATGGAATCTGTATTTGGACAGCAAGAGAAAATGTAGCCCTGGGGGATATACATGTGTTGTTTAAAGAGTATGAATAACCCAGGGGTTTTTGTGAAGCTGTTTGTCAGCAAGAGAAAATGTTGTAGCCAGGGATAATTCGAAATGGCTCGTCAAAATGATGGAATCCGACCAAATTGTAAAGCAAGCTATTGAAATGGAGGGGTTACTAATAGCCTATTAATAAGTTTATCATTCAGGAAATGAAATAACAAGGCAATAGATAGAATTGACGCGGCAATTGGTGAAATAGAGTTGAGCTATCTCTGACCAGGGAGGCAGTTGAAAAAGAGGTTGGAGAAGATATTTTTTTTTTGTGTAGTACTGTCTTGGAGAACTCCGAGCTAATTCTTCGAGGATAGAATAAGTCAAAATCTAATTTTGAGGGATTAAGGGATGCCACTGTGGCAAGCTTTCTCCGATTAGTCCCTGATGTACTCCCGTATTCAATTTAAAATACTGACAAGAAGGGAGTACCTCTGATAATCCTCCAAATTAATTATAGTATACACATTCTTATTCTTCTTCAAAAATAAAATTGATGCTGGAGGTCTTTGGGTGATCTGGTAGTATATTGACCTTTCCGCTGCAGACAACCAAATGATGCTTTCCTGGTTCATGGCAATCCCCAGGCCAATCTGAACTCCACGGCATTTCTCAAAACCAAAGTTATCTTCTGCCGCAGTCCTACTTGATATCAGCGGGCAGAGACTGTACGTAAGAGAAAAGGCCCTGATGGACTGCAGAGAGGTGGAAGTTTTTTGTCAGCCGACTCCCGCCCCTTCTGCGACGCGGCCAAGTCACGACGTTCATCTCGGCAGCCTTCTTTGAAGAAGCACAAGGTCATTTTTTTTTCTGAGGAATACAGTGATGATGAGTTCTAGATGATCCTTCCTCCTTCCCCACCCCTCGTCAGTCTTCGGTCGGGCGAGCAGTGGATTGTGTCACTGTCACAAGCAAGAAAACTAGTTTCGACTTGGAAGAGCAAAGAAGACCCGAGAGAGAATGACGAAATTCAGGTAGGTTCTACAAGATGGGCCACTCTTTCAGTACCATCAGGTAGCGGATGTCGCGAAAAGTTTCATTCTGCCGGCTTTATCACCCTCTCTGACACACGACACAGTTGAAGTCGGCCCCAAAGGCTCGATGGCAAAAGAGATACCCCAGAGATTCAACATTTTAGAAAAAGAGATAACAGAAGAACAACCCTGAGGGACTCGGGTCTTAGAGTCGCCCTGCCAACGCGAATAGAACGCTTCTACACTCTTGTAGGCGGTCGTGGGTGCGGGCGTATATTGAAAAGATGAATAATAATGGTGTTTGATGTGTGTGGCTGTGGGTATAAACAATAATAAATTACCATATACAAAGCGTTGGAAAATTATGCGAGATGTTATCTCGCTGTGCGAAAAGAAATTTCAGCATCCGCATCGAAACAGAAGAAAACAAAATAGACTAGAGGAATAATCCCTCCCCCGAAGTGTCACAGTAAACTTGTATACAACTCCAAGATTCGGTAGCGGAGTAAAGCTATATAGCACACAACACAGATGGAAGGTCCTCCTGCCTTCCGAAAGCCTACAGGACACCGTTATGCAGGGTGAAGCACCTATCCCCCGAGCATGGTCCACTCTGCGTGTGTTTAGTTCTGTGACGAATATTTAACAGCATCCTGTGTATAGCTGAACTGAGTGGAGAGGGATGTTGGAAGGTTTTGTAATCATTCATGTTACTCTAGAAGTGAAACCAACATGTGGCACAAACATCCGTGAAAAATTTCCGTGATGCTGAGGCCATACATACAAGTTACAATGCGAGCACAATGTGATTAGAAGCTGACCTGGAGATCAGTCGCACTTCTCCGTGACTCTCGATCAAAGAAACACGGTTAGGATGAGCATCATGGATAGCTTACCCTTTGGAGGATATATTGGTAAGCAGAAGAGTTTATATGTACTCAGGTCTTAAGGAGCTCCAGTATTGTTTTGTATTTGATATTTTACTTAAATTGCTTTAAGTATGTAACTATAAAAGATCTAAGTAAGTTATGTAATATAAAAATGTAAATTGCAGGAAATGCATCAAGTTTCCTAATCCCTTTCATTTGCAGGAAAAATAAATTTTTTTTTTTAAATGTGGTAAAAAAGAAAATTCCTTAGAAGGATAAATGTTTACCCTGTTTTGTATAAAACATTGGTGTGGCGGCAATTAATTATAAATTGGGAGCTAACACTTTTCAATATGTTAGAAGCTTAGATTTCCCACACCACACACACACACTCACACACACACAGCACAACACACAACACACACACACGACACACCCACACACACTCACTACAACAACACACACACTACACACCCACACACACAACAACACACACACAACATACATATATATATATATATATATATATATATATAATAATATATATATATATAAATATATAAAAACCAAATATATATAAATATATAATCCATATTTAAATTTAAAAGTATTAAATATACATATACATAACATATGTATATATATATATCTATAATATATATATATAAAATATAAAATATATAAATATATAAATATATCTAAATATAAATATACTACAAAATATATATATAATATATATATAAATAAAATATAAATCTATATATATATATATAATCATATTTAATTCCATTGTGTAATATTTATCTATAATATATATAATAAATATATATAATATATATATATATATAATATAAAATAAAATAATAAATATCATACACACTCCACACCCACACACACTCCACACACACACACACACTACACACACAACACACACACACACACAACACAACACATAAAAATATATATATAAATAATATATATACTATATATAGTATAATAAATATATACATACATATATATAGATATATAAAATAATATAAAAATAAATTATATATATAGATGTATAAGACATTATATAATAATATATACATACATATATATATGTATACATATATGTATATATATAATTATAATAAATTATATATATCTAAATAAAAATATATAATAAACTGATATCCTTACAAATATATAATATATATATATATAATAATATATATATATATATAAATAAATATATATAAATAATATATATATATATATATTTATATATAAAATTTTATATATATACATAATATATATATGTATACATAAATAATATATAATATGATATATATAATAAATATATATATTTTAAAATATCTTTATTATAAATATATTAAATATATAAATATAAATAATATATATATATAAATATATATATATAAATCTAAATTATAATATATTTATATATATATACTAATATATATATATAATATATATATATTTATATATATCTATATATATATAATATATATTATATATATACCTATAATAATGTATATATAATATATAAATATATATATTCTAATATTATGTTATAACAATAATATATACAATCTATATATTATATATATAGAAATATATATATATAAAAATGTATATCTATAATATATAAATATATAAATATTATAATATATATATATATATATATACATATATATAAATATAATATATCTATATAAACATATATATAAATATATTATATAAATATATAAAATAAAATAAATATAATATATATCTATATATAAATATATATAAATACAAAATAGCTATATATATATAAATATATATATATAACATATAAAAAAAATAATTAAAAAATATATATATTATATAAATATATATATATATATATATATAAATAATGTATACATATATAATATATATATATATATATATATATTATCTATATATATTCAATAGATAAATAAAAATAATAATATATATATCTATATTTATATATAATATATATTTATAAATATATGTATATATATAAAAATAAATATATATATATATAAAAATAGGTATAAATATATATATATAAATATATATATAAATATTATATAAAATATCTACATATATACAAAAAATCTAAATATGAATATAGATAAATATATATATATATATACATAATAGTTATAAAAATATATAAAAATATATATATAATATAAAAAAAATATATATAAATATATATATATTCATAATTATATTTATATGTCTATTATATAATATAAATATATATAATATATATAATTAAAAAATATAAAAATATAGCATATATATATATATAAATATACTATATATATATATATATATATATATATATATATATATACATATATAAAATATATCTAATATATAAATTTATTTTTATATATATACCAATTATAAATATATATATATAAAAATATATCTAAAAATATATATAAATATATAAACAACTACTATATCAAAATGAATATATATATATATAATATATATATAAATATAATATTTATATATAATAATATATATATATATATATATATATATATTTATATTAATATATATATAAATAGTATATATATACCTATATACATACAATATTTATATTTATAAAGATATATATAAATATATATATACATAATATTTTAAAGTGTATAACTATATATAAATATCTATATATATATTATATAATAATATATACATATATACATATATTATGCATTCTATATATATATATATATATCAATAAAATATATATATAAATATAAATAATATATATATGTATGTATAAATAAATATATATATCTTAAATATATATAATATATATAAATGTATATATATATATATTTATATATAAATTAAATATATATATATAATGGTTTAGTTTATATATATATATATAAATATATTTTTTTTTTTTTATATAGTCTAAATGTGTGTGTTTATGTTGTGAATACATATATAAATATATTTAAATATCATAAATAATATATATATATAATAAATATAAATATATATATATATATATAGTAATTGTATAAATATTATGTATATAAATTTGTATATATATAAATATATTGTATATAAATTAATTATATAGAGACCTACATATATATTTCAATAGTAACTAATATATATATGACATATATAAATATAAATAATTATAATACATTAAAAATATTATGAAAACAAATCATACCTGTATAAATATATCTCACTAAAATAAATACATACTATAAATAAAAAAAGAAAATATCAATATATATATATTCATATTTATATTTATATGTTATATATAAATCGCATATAATATATCTAAATCACATATAAATATATATATAAAAATATATCTATCTATATAAATATAAAAAAATATCAACAATCAAATAATATAATATATAATATATAAATACATACAAAATAAATACATACCTACATACAAATATATAAATATATATATATATTATAGCTCTATATATACATAAATATCTATCTATAAAAAAAAATATAAATAAATATATATTATAATATAGATATAGCTACATACAACATATAAAATAACAAACATAAAAAAATGTATATCTATATAATATATAAAAATATAATATATATATATAATATAAATATATGTAATATATTATATATATATATATATTTAGATATAATAAATATATAACTATCTAAATATAAAATATATAATACATATATTTATATAAATATGTGATGTTGTGTTTTATTTGTCCTATACATATATACATACATCATACCTACATACATATTTATATAATATTATATATATATAAAATATATATAATAGAAATATTTATATATATATATATATATTTATATATAGTGTGTGTATGTGTAGTGTGAGTGATTATGTGCCTATGCATATATACATATATGTGTAATATATATATAATAATATATATATAATATAAATATAAAACAATTATATAAATATATAGAAATATATAAAATACAAATATACATATATATATAATATAATAAATATATATATATTATATATATATAAATATATATATATATAGATAGATATATTATAATAACATACATATATATATATATATATATATATATAATATATATATCTAATAAAATATAATATATAGTGTGTGTGGTGTGTGTTTATGTGGTGGAATAACATATATACAAATATGTATATTATAAATACACACACACACCCACACACACACAACATCACACACACACACACACCCACACAGCACACAACTATAAATATATATAATATATGCGAGCGAGCGCGCGAGAGAGCGCGAGCGAGAGAGATTATAAATATAAATCCATATATATATATATACGTAAAAATGTAAAATTGTATATAAATATATATAAAAATCAAAAAATCTATGTATATATAAATATATGTAGAAAAATATATATATATAATGTAAATATATATGTATTTATAATGTATATATATATAATATATATATAAATATATTATATAATAAATATATATATATCTATATATATATATACAACTTACATAAAAAAATAAAATAAAAAAATATATAGATAAATATATATATATATGTATAATAATATATATATATATAGATATATATATATATATATATAAAAAACATACAAACAATATAATATATATATAACAATATAAATAATATAATAAATTATATATATATATGTATTTATAAAAAATAAAAATAAATATATATATAATATATATATATATATATATACATACATAATACAAAAAATATATATATCTAAATAATATATATATATATATATATTATATATATACAAACAAATATAAATATATATATAATAAAAAATATATATATAAAAATTATATATATATATAATATAAAGAATACCTGTAATACACATATATCTATATACAAAAAACTATATATATATATATATAAATGAATATATATAAAAAATATATTATAGTATATATATATGTATATACATGATTATAATGTATATATATATATATATATATATATATATATATAAATAAAAAAATATATAAAATATATATATATATCTATATAGATATATATTTTTTTTTTTTTTTTTTTTTTTTTTTTTTTTTCATTGTATATATATATATAATATATATCATATAAAAAAAAAAATACTATATATATTATCCATATAAGTATTTATGTAAATATTTTTATATAACTATATAATAAAAAAATATATATATCTATATATATATATATATGAATGTATGTAAATATATATATAACAAATATATATCTAAAAAAACAGCTATATATAAAACAATACCTATATAAAATAACATAAATATAAAATATATATATATATAAATATATAATCTACATATATATATAAACAAATCTATAAATATGAAAAATAAATATATAGTATATACACAAAAAATATAAACTATATCTCAATAAATCTCAAAATAATATATAAAAATATATATAAATATATATATATCAATATATATAAAAATAAATGATATAAAACATGTATATAAAAATAAATAAATATATATAAATATATAAAAAAAAAAAAAATATCCTCTATATATATATATATATACAAATATCTATGTATATCTATATACTATATATAAAAATAAATATATAAATATATAATATAGTATAACAATATTAAATAAATAAATAAAGACTATATAAATAAAAATATAACGATACTATAAAAATATATAAATATAAAAATCAATATATCTACACATATATAAATTTTTATGTATATAAATAAATAAATATCTATAATAAATAAATATATATACATATAAAATATATATAAAAAAAATGTATGATGAAGTATGAATAGTATCAATATATATATACATATATAATATATGAATATAAAAATAAATATATCAATAAAATATATTATAACATATATATATATGTATAAATATATATATATGTATATATAATTATATAAAAATATATATATACTATATATAAATAAATATATATCTATACATAAAAATAAGAAACTACAATAAAAAAAATGTATAAATAATATATCTCTATATAAAAAAATAAATAAATATATAAAACATAATAAATTTTATATTATATTATAAAATATATAAAATAAAACAAAATAAAAATAAATAATAAATATAAATAAATACAAATAATACATTATAAAAATAAAAATTAAATATTAACAATTTTTTTATAAAAAAATAAAAATTTAAAAAAAAAAATATAATAATATAAATAATATTACTAATTAAATAAAAAATATATATAAAATATATATTTATAAATTTATAAATACATACTATAATATATCTAAAAATATAATAAATTATATATATATATAAATATATAAATTAATATAATATATAAATAAATATATTTAATAAAAAAATATACTTAAATATAAAAATAAAATTTTTTAATATTATATATATATATATAAATATATAATATAAAAAAATATATATAATATTAATTATAAATATAATATATCATTATTAAAAATAAATAAATGTATAATATATATATAATAAATATATATAATTAATATATACAATAGTATATAAAAAAATATAATATTTATATAAAATTATTATATAAATAAATTATAATATATATATATTAATATATATTTAAAAATAAATTATATATAAATATAATATAATTTAATACTAAAATAAATATAAATACATATTAATATTATATATATATATGTATATAAATATATATAATATATATTTTAAATATATAATTATAATTATATTTTAAATAAAAAAAAAAAAACTATATATAAATATATATAATATATAATATATTAATAATAATAAATTATAATATTTATATAAATAAATATAAAATATATATAAATATAATAAATAATAATATAATATATATATATATATATTAAATATATATATATATATATAATATATTAAATAATTACATGAAAAAAAAAAAAAAAAAAAAAAAAAAAAAAAAATATTATATATATATATAATAAATATATAATATAAAAATATATATATAGATATATATAAAAATATATATAATAATATATATAAAAAAAATATATACATTATAAAATAATATATTATATATATATAAATATTAAAATATACATATATAAAATATAATTTTATATATATGTTTATATAAAAAACTGTAATATACAATAAATAAATATAATATATATAATATATATTATACTATAATAAAATTAAAATATAAAAATAAATTTTATATATATATAAAAAATATATATATATAAATAAAAAATTATATATATATAAGTAAAATTATTTTATATAAATATAAAAATATATATATATAATAATATATATATAAATACATATATATATTATATAATTTAAATATATATAATATATAATTTTATCATAAATATGTATTAAGTATTTATATATGTATATATATATAATATATTTTAAATAAAATTATATAAATATAAAAATATATATATAAAATATATATATATTAAAATAATATATTTATTATTATGTATATATAAAATTTTAATATATTTTATATAAATAAAATATATTATATATATATATAAAAAATATATATAATATTTTATATATATATATATAAAAATTTAAAATATATATAATATATATTATATATATGTAAAATATAAAATATATAAATATTTACATTTATATATAAAAATAAATATATAAAATATAAATTATAAATATATATATATATATATATAACATATAATATTCTATATATATATATGTATACAATAATTATATATATAATATATATATAAATATTAATATATAATAATATATTATATATATACTATAAAATAAAAATATATAATATAAATATATATATATAATATATATAATATATAAAATATTATAGATATAATATATAAATAGATATATATAATATATATATATATTATATATATTATATATATATATATATATTATAAATATTATATATAATATATATTATAAAAATAATAATATACATATATATACTAGTAAATATAATATATATATATATATACTATTATTCATATATAATATTATAGAATATATAATATATATATATATAATATATATATATATATTATATATATATTAATAAATTTATATATAATATTATATATTATATATATATAAATATTATAATAAAATAATAGTATTATATATTTATATTATTTATATATATAATAATATATATATATATATAATATATAATATATTATAATAATATAAATATGTATATAAATATATATAAAATTATATAAAAATATAATATTAATATATATATTATATATATTATTTATATATATATATAATATTATATATTTATATAATAAATAATATTTATATATATATATTATAATATATAATATTTTTTTTTGTTGTGTTGTGGTGTTTGTTTTTTTTTTTTTTTATTTTTATATATAAAAATATATAAAATATATATTATATATATAAAATAAAATATTATATATATATATATTATATATATAAATATACAAATACAAAATAATAGTGAAAAATATATATATATATATAGATATATATATATATATAAAATATATATAAAAATATGTATGTATATTTTTTTATATATATAAAATTTTATTTATAATATAATATAAAAAATATTTATATATATATATATTTATATATATAATATTTATATTATATTATATTAATATTATAAATATAAATATTAAGTAATAAATTTATATTATATTTATAATTTATAGATATAAAATATATTTATATAATATATATATATAAATAATATATTTTAAAATATGTATGTTTTTGTTTTTTTTTTTTTGTTGTTTTTTTTATGGGGGGGGGGGGGGGGGGGGGGGGGGGGGGGGGGGGGGGGGGGGGGGGGGGGGGGGGGGGGGGGGGGGGGTGAGACTCCAAAGACCTGTACAAAAAAAACTCTTCTCCTTCCCAAATAAAACCACCAAAGGAACACCAGATCTCCTCCAACCTGGGTTTCTTGATCAATCCCAAATTGGCCGCTGTCTCCAGTCAGCCCTCAACACATGGCCCCCTAATTTCCGTATGATTCAAAACACACTTTTTCACATTTTGTGCCTGTTTTTTCATTTCTAGTAACTTTAAAGTTTCCCAAAACCACCACTCCCTCCCCCTCAAACAGCCACCCCAATCTAAAAAAATTTCTTTCCCCACAGAAATTAATCACACCTGACCCTCCGGGGGATAGGTGCTACCCCCCTGCCAAATACCTTAGCATGGGAAGGCAGGAGGCCTTACACCCGCTGTATTTAGCAAATAATACCACCGAACCGAACTGATTGTTTACAATTACTGTGACACCGGGAGGATTTCCTCTAGCAATTTCTGTTTCTTCTTTTCATGCGGGTGCGAAATTTCTTTCCCCACGTATACATCACCATATTTCAAGCAAATTAAAATGGTATTATTATTGTTAATACCCCCCACACAACATCAACACCATTAATATTCCTTTTCAATATCCCCGCACCCCGACCTTCCAAATGGAAAAAGCCCTTTCGCGTGGCAGGGGACTCTAACCCAGTCCCTCAGGGGTTTGGGTTTTTTCTTTTACCTTTTCAAAAGTAAACCCTCTGATGTATCTCTTGCATCGGCTTTGGGGCACTCACCCGTTTTCGTGTTCAAAGGTTTTAAAAACCGCAGAATGAAACTTTTCCCGACACTCCGCAACCGATTTACTGAAAGGGCCCATCTGAACCCCCCGAATTTCGTCACAACTCTCTCGGGGTTCTTTGCTCTCACATCCGAAAACTAATTTCCCCTTGAACCCTACCCCAACCACTCTCCCCACCAATACACGGGGGGGAAGGAACCATCAAGAAACCCCATCACACATATTCCTCAGCTTTTTTTCTTCTTCAAAGAAGGCTGCCAATCAGCGGACTGGCCCCGCAATTCGAGTCGCCCGGGCAAAAACTCCACCTCCGCACCATCGGGCCTCTTCCTACACATCTCGCCCTCGAAACAAGAAGGGCAGCGGGAAAACTTTTTTGAATTATAAATGCCCCTGGGGTTCAAATTGGGCCGGGGGGGCATGAACCCGGAAACATCCAGGTTTCCGGGAGCGAAAGGCAAAATACCCACCAACACCCAAAAACCCCAGCATCAAAATTTTTTTTGAATACGAAAAGAATTGAATACTCTCTCATTTGGGGGAATTACAAGTACCCCCTCTGAGTAATTAAAATTTAAAAGGGGTAAACAGGGGGAAAACCGAGAAAGCTGCCAACAGACATCCCTTATCCCCAAAATTTAATTTTACCATTCTACTCCTCAAAAGGGCCGATTCTCCAAAAAGAACCCACACAAAAAAAAACTTCTCCAACCTCTTTAACTCCCCCCAGCACACCACAACATCACCCCAATTGCCCGTCCCCTACTATCTATTGCCAAATTTCATTTTCCCAAAAAAACAATTAATAGGCTATTAGTAACCCCACCTTTCAAAGCTGCTTTAAAAACCCAAATTTTTCGATTCCTCATTTAGGACGACAAATTCCCAATTTAAAACCCGGGTACACATTTTACTTGCTACCAAACAGCTCACAATAACCCCTGGTACCCTACTCTTTTTAAAACACATTAACCCCATCTACAAACCTTGCGACCAAACAGATTCAAAAACCCTGTTATTCATAATCTTTTAAAAACACAATAACCCCATCACATTTTCCTTGCAGACCAAAAAATTCACATAACCCCCTGGTCATTTAACAACAATTAAACCCCCCTAATTTCTCTTCAAACCCAAAAAAGCTTTTAAAAACTCCTTTTTCCCATAACTTAACAAAACATGTAACCCCAGGTAAATTTTCTCTTCGACCAAACACTTCCCAAAAAAACCCCTTTTTTTTTTTTAAAAATAACACATTACCCCGCACAGCATTTACATTGAGGGTGTATTCCCATCCCTCAACTAAACCAAATTTGAGCCTTAAACTCATCTCTATAAACAGTGGGGGGAAAGGTTTTTTAAAAAACTGGGAACCCCCTTCCAATTTCATAAAAATATTAAATCGAAATACTTAGTGGGTCCTTCATCTAAACTAACCCCTTTTTGGAAAATCTCAAAAAAATTTCCCAAAGCAGCACCCGTCTTTCTGAACCTGTTCAAAAATTTTATCCACTTTTTCAATAACTGCAAGACTTATTTCAAAGCTTTTGATGCTTCTACCCTAACTTTTTTTCCCGTGAGGAGAATGCGCAATGATGACTCCCCCAATTCCTCACTTTGGCAAAATTCTAACCTTTTCATTCCACGTTTTTTAAATTTAGAAAATTTCCCTAAAAAAAATCGGCGAGGGAAAAGGAACCCTATCCCTTTAAAATGACAATTTCAAATCTCTCGAAATAAACAACTTTTTCACTCCATTATTTATACTTACTTTTGGCCGCGGCGGAAAAATTCGAAAAGAACCCCAAAATTTTTGCATCTGTTTACTAAACCCCACATAAATACATCAATCCCCCCAAAAAACTATAACATTTTCACCGACAACAAAAATTATTTATATTGCACGTAGCATAATTCGATCAACCTCTCCCAGGCCGAAAGTTCTACAGGGCCCCTGCATCTTTCCCTCTTGGTCCTCCACGTCCCTTTTCAACCCAGGTTTTGCCATGGAAAACGATGGTCTCTATTGCACTTTTCACCTTCCACCTTCCATTTATGGACAATGGTAGGCATGAATAAAATAACACTCTATCACCCCCCCAAAATCATTTCCTACAACATATGACAAGGGAAACCCCAGGATCCACTCCCAAAAAACAAACGATTATTTATTTTCCTTTCAAGGATATCGTTTCACCCTTAGACTTAACATGAAACCCAACCCCCCGAAAACAAAAGTAACAAACCTGTTCAAAAAATACGGGAAAACCCCTTTCCCCCAAATAAATCAAATCCAGCATTTCCCTCATTTCCCCCAAACAAAATTACCCTTTTTTACAACCTTAACTTGGGGATCACACCCCCCTCGAAACTAGTTTTTTACAATTCTTTCGGCTTCCCAGTCGGACAATTCTCGCGAAATGACCTACTTCCACACCGAAGCAAATTTAATTCTGACACTTTTACACGTTCCCTGACGCTCCTTTAATTTTTTCCCCAACAAAAACCCTCTTCCATTTTGGGAAACTTCTTGACAAAATCACAAAAATCATACCCCCCTAGACCCCCCCTAAGGGGTCTACCTCGCATGGCCTATTTAAACTGGGCATTGACAACATTGTACGAAAAATTTTACCGCCAAGAGGCAACACCTTTTTTTCCCCGCTGAAAATTTTTAATTTACCCCGTACAATTTCCCCAGGGAAAAATTTCCACAGCACACCCCCCAACTGTGGGTAGGGCTGAGACTCAGGAGGGGGAAGGGCGTTTGTACGTCACACCCGAACGCGCACCGGGCGAAAAACAATCTTGTTTACTTATTAACCAGACCCACACCTCCGACCTCCACCTCGCTCGCTACCTTGCCCCCAAGTACACCCACAACCCCCTCACTTCACTCACGTCACACATTTAAATCCCCTTTTTTACTAGATTTTAAAAAAGTAACTGAACGGGGATCCCTTACCTATCAAATTGCCAAGAAGAAATTAAGGTGAAATATCCCTTAATTTTATTAATGGGCATAACCAAAAAAATAAACAACAAAATGAAAAAATTTTGCATCCAACCAAAAATCAAAACAAGCTTTGATAATGGAAAAACACAACTAAAAATTGTATTTAAAAAAACCCAACAAAGGGAAAAAACTCTGTACCCTGTCCCTGAAAAAATTTTTTAATTTTTTTAATTTCATTTAAAATTTTAAAGCATACAAAAAAGGTACTGCATATTTTATAAAACGTAAACCATCTAAACAACCAAAAAACTCGCCACCTGGGGCCCTAGCGACCCCACCCTTATTAAACGAAAACAATTTTATCCCCATAAAAAACCAAAGTACTAAAACACGGGCAAAAATGGAAAACCCCGCGCTCCACCACTTAAACCACCTTCATTCATATTGAAAAATGTTAACTCCCAAATTATTTTAAATCCGCCACCACCACTGATTAACAAAAAACGGGAAAACTTTTCCCCAAAAATCATTATTTTACCATAAAAATCCTACAAATGAAGGGAAAAGGAAACTTTAAAAGCTTTTCCTCAAAAACCCAAATCACAAATTTTTACTTAGACATAGACATACATAATACAATTTAAGTAAAACAAAAACAAACAAACAACTCCTTATACATCAAAAAACCCCTTTTCTCGTTTAAACCAATAACCACCAAAGAAAGCATCCATTTTCACCCCTAACCTTTTTTGATCGAGATCCCGGGAAAGGCCTACTGCTCCATGTTCCCTTCTCAATCACAGGCCCCTTAACTCCTTATCCCACAAAAAACGAATTTTCCACGGATTTTAGACATTTTTCCCACTTAAAATAACCTAAAACCAAACCCAAAAATAATATAAAAATATAAAATATAAAAAATATATAAATATAAAAACATAATAATTATATGAATATATTAATTTAACTATGAAAATAATATATTAAATATAAATTTTTAATTATAAAAATAATAAAAAATATAAAAATTACAAAATAAATGAAAAAATAATAAATATATACAAATAACAAATATATAAAAAAACCCCATAATATAAATATATATAAAAAAAAAAACAAAATATATATATAAATATTATATATATAAAAAATAATAAAAAATAAATACCACCAAAACACCCACATATATATATATAATATATTTATAATAAAATAATAATAAATAATAAACATATAAATATAAAAATAAAATAAATAATACAAAAAAAAATAATTATAATTATATATATATTTAAATAAAAAAAATTAAAATTTTTAAAATAATATATATATCTAAATAAACAATAATATAATAATATAAACAAATATAAACAAAATAATAAAACAAAAAATAAAATAATAAATATAAAAAATATAAATATATATATAAATATTAAAACATAATGTAAAAATATTATAAAATAATAAATATACATAAAAATAAATATATTTTAAATAAAATAATGCAAATATAAATAAATATATAAATAATTATATATAAAAATAATATCATTAGTATTATATAATTAAATAGTAAATATAATTATAATAAAAATATAATATATAAATATAATAAAAAATATAAATATAAATAAAATAAAATATATAAAAAATACATATACATAATATAATAAAAATATATATAATATTAAATATCAAAGGGGAAAAATAAAATATAAAAAATTATTTATAAAAAAAAAAGGGGGGATAATTCTAAATAAATACAACAAAAAATATAATAATATAATAAATTATATATATACATAAATACACACACAACACACCCAACACACACACACACAAACAGACACAAATATAATATTTTTATATATATATACTATATATTTAATATATATAGATATATTTTATATATAATATGTGTGTGTGTGTGTGGTGTTGTGTGTGTGTGTATTGTGTGTGTGTGTTCGTGAGTGTCGTGTGTGAGTATGTTGTGTCATATGTGGAATAATAATTAATAAACCATTATGATATAGTCAGTAGTTATATTAAAATACTAGAAAATCTTGATGTTCCTTTTAAGGTCATTTTGGATTCTATTCCGTATGATAATTCATATTTACTGATATTTTCGTAATTATTCTATTCATAAATAACTATTATCATCACCATGATAATCCACAATTAAAATAACATGAAAATTATGATAAATTATATTTATTGAAGAATTATATGCATTGTAGTAGCATTTTAAGTATAATAATAATCATCATAACCATCATAGTCCCCTAAATAAATTGAAAAGAGCACACTCATTATCACCACTATCTTCTTTCCTTTCATTAAGATCATTACCATCAGCAATTTTTTCAATATGTACGCTATTACCTTCATCGTAGAATTCGGATCGCCAGTAAAGATTATTATCATTATCTATAGTTATGATAATTTATTCACTAATATATGATCACAAATAATTATCGGCATTATCGAATTAACTACTATTAACAACCAAAAATCAATTAATTAATTAAGATGTTGTATATTCTGTTATGTATTTCAAGACTATTTAGCAGTTATATTTTAATCATTACCATGTGGACAGCTATTACTTATATCAATTACCAAAAATGATTATTAGGGCCGAAAATCTTGATTACCACTAATCATAGTACTAGTTATTACCATTACCATTATCATGAAAGCATCGCCTCTTAGCATATTGTAATCCTTCTTATCAATTTCATATCTTTTTATATTTACCATAATTAATTAATATGATTATGGATATCTCCATGTTTCGATCATTACCATAATTAGATGCCACTTATAACGTTCTGTGTAATGATCACATCACATTTACCATTTATTACAATCATTGCCGTTCCACACATCACCATTAAAGGCAGAGTCACTCGTGTCACTATAACTGACATCGGCATCACCAACGATTAGTTGTTATCATCATCATCATTGCCATTCATTTCATTATTACTGTTGTTATTCTCGTCGTATTTTATGAATACAATTTCCACACATCCATTGCGCTATTATGATCCATTACTAATCCGTTATTAGCTAACACCAGTCTTTGTTATTATTGTTTTGCTAATATTTTGTTAATGCACTGCCCATCAGTTATCAGTGTTCCATTACCAGAATTATATTCAAAACAACCAACAGTCATAATTATCCTTCCACGTGTAAGCGAGTCCTGGACGAGTGGACACGAGTCCTGGCGGACAGCCCTTCCTCGTTCCCCCCAAGACCTGGGGGGGAGCCAGGAGTTCCTCTCCCCTCCCTCCCCGGTAACATCTGAGAGTTTTATTATTATTTATTTACTGTTTTTCTATTGATTTGCTTTGATTACAATTTGCAAACCGGGGGTCACCCCATGATTCTAAAGGCCAAGCCAAAGGATTTCCAAAGAGCGTTAAGATGGAACACAAATACTACCCCCCCCCCCCCAAAAAAAAA
>NW_028234439.1:19515914-19521114 GCF_977035675.1 Penaeus japonicus
AAAATAGGAATGTATATCAAATAGATTAGTAACCCCTTTCATCGTTTTCTGATGTACGCCTCCTATAGGTGATCTGCAGAACTAACCGCATGTAAACAAATGGAACCATTATGCGAATCAGGAATCGAAGTAATGTGTCGCAGGTATTTATCTCGATTTATCTTTGTAATCTTGCAATATACGTTTATATCGGAATTGAAATTTGATATAGATTAGGGTGTCAAGATATATTGTACTTGACTGCATGTATTATAGGAAATGAGAACAATATTTTAAACTCGTATTAGAAAGGAACCATTAGATTTTCAGATTTACGTGTGTTAACAATATGGATAAGAATGAAGGGGAAATATGATTCAAAATGTAATGAAGGAATAATAAAGCTCAGAAAATTCCCAAGATTTTCCCTGTACGACCCTCCGAAGACTTGGCCCTCCACTTCAGTAAAACTCAAGCCTTGGGGTGGAAAAGTAAAACTCAGCCTCGAGGGTACACCAGTAAACCTCCTGCCTCGAGGTCAAACAGTATAACTCATACTATGGATGATTCAGCATAGCTCATACCGAGGAAGCTCATCAGTGTAACTCGATCCCAACTGGTGCAGCATCAGAATCCATGCCCATTGGAGCTGCAGAAAAGGCAAAGAATCTAATGCAAGGACTACTCAACTAGTAAATTCAAGCCCTCATGGAATGAATTCACTAGACAAGATGAGTCCAGAATTACGAAGGCTATGAAGAAGTGAGTCCACGATGAGAACCGACAGCCAGCGAAGGAGTAACCTGGTGAAGTGCTGCAAAGATCTCCGTTCTTCAGAAAATCTCTTCCTTCTACAAGACTCACGGACAGCTCGTGAACTTTTGATGAATGAGTATGTTTAATGTTAGTCGTTAGTTATAATGAGATCAGTGGGACATAAATTATGAAAAATGAGTGACACCGAAGAAGCTGAAGTGATCTTCCTCAACAGACTGAGGCCATTAACGAAATGAAGGGTGCGAGGCTAAGAGTTTTAAGTGAGAAAAGGCATGAATATCATATATATATATCTATTCTATCTATTTATATCTATATATATATAAATATATCTAAACGTATCTATATATATGTATATATATAAAAATATTTATATATACATATATATGTATATATATAAACATAAATACATATATATATATATATATATATATATGTAAATATATATATGTATATATATATATGTATATATATATATATACTTACTTACTTGGTTACTTACTTGGTGGTAGTTACAGCTTGAGCCTTGTTATTAGCTCATGCCAGGGCCATCCTGGGGGACCGCCCGTTTTTTGTCAGTTGCAAGCAACTGAATTTGATGAGGGATGGAATTTGATTCAGCCCTCGTTCTTTCACTACCACATGTTGGTGGTTCATCTGGTACTGAGTGTAGCCATTTATCTAGTTTTCTTTTAAACACTTCAACACTACACTGATTTAAGTTTCTTATATCCTTCGGTATGCTATTAAACAATTTAGGTCCGTTTATTAGGAAACTTTGTTTTTTTTATTTTTCTTAACAGGCATGTTTGTGCACTTATCCCAGTGCGATAGCATCTTCCCGCCTGGGGAATGTCTTACCTGAATTCCCCCTCCTTCAACAGTCCTTGGATTTGGTGTTAGTTTTCATAATTTTCCACACATGAAGTATCTCTCTCTCTCCGCCTTTGTAGTGAGTACAGTCCTTAGTTTTTTTAGTCTTTCCCCAATAGTTAGACCCATCATGTTATCTAACTCCGTGTAAAGATTCTTTGGACTTGTTCTCTAATCAACATTATATCTTTTTTAAGATTTGGGCTCCATACTTGGCACTGGTATTCTAGTCTTGTGTCACTAATGTTTTCCATAGTGGTAAAAGGTGTTCTGGTCTCTTGTGTTAAAAGTCCTCATTACCCATCCACTCATAACTTTTCCTTTGTTGACAATCTGCTCGATATGGTGACTGAAACTCATGTCATTACTCATATAGAGTCCTAGATCTTAACTACTTTTTTCTCCTCAATCTTCACATCTTCGACAAAATATGATCTTGCCCTTGAATTTCCAATTGGACATATCTTATGATTTCAAATTTATCTGCATTGAATTCATATTATTGTCATATGCCCACTTACAGATGGTATGTAGATCCTCGTTAAGTTTGTTTTCATTATCTTTGTATATCTAAGGGTGTACTTTATTCTTGTATCATCTGCAAATGATGTTACTCTTGAGTGTTTCCACACCTTATCAATGTCACCAATCATAATAAGGAATAAACAAGGGCCCAAGAACGGACACTTGTGGCACCCCACTCATAATAATCGTTTCCTTGAGTAAAGCCCATTAATTTGTACTTTTGTTTACGATTTATTAGGAAGTTGTAAATCCATCTTCCAACTTTCCAGGCCCGCCGATTCCAATCGTCTTTAATCTTATGTAGCAGGATGCCGTGATCTACTTTGTCAAAAGCTTTGCAAAGTCTAGATATATTACGTCAACTTCTCTATTTTCAGTTAGGTCCCTTATATGTTTTCGAAGTGTGTCAGGATCTGTGATAAACAAGATCTACCACTTCTGAATCCATGTTGCCCGGGGTTTATCTTGTTTCTTTTTCTAAAAATTGAACAATTTTTTTCCTCACTACCCTTTCAAATATTTTTATTATATGAGATGTTAGTGCTACTGGTCTATAATAATTTTTTGGCCTGACCTTTGTTTCCACCTTTTTATATTGGAATTATAGTACCCTCTTTCAGTAACAGGGATAGTCCCCATGTCCAAAAGATTTCCTCCACAAAGTTACCAGTGGCTTTGCTATGGTTTCTTTACAGTTTTTTAAAAAGATTGCTGGGATTTCATCTGGCCCAGCTGCTGAGTTTGTTGGTATTTCACTTACTGCTTCAAGAATATCTTTTTCATTGAATTGAAAGTCAGTGAGACATTCATCTTCATTACTAATAATACTGAAATTTTCTGTGGGTCTGATATTAATTTTTCCTATTCTTGGGACACTATAGACTTCTTCATATTGGCAATTGAGTAATTCAGGTAGCAGCCCATTTCCTTTGAATCAGTTACCAATGCACCATTATTCTCAAAGAGGCCCAATTTCTGTTCTCTCTTTAACCTGTGTTTGCATAAGAAAAAAATATTTTGCTTTCTGTTTTATAGCTTCCACAGCTCTTATTTCGTAGGCTGCTTTGTGGTTACTTATAGACAGTTTCAATTTATACTTCCAAACACCTTATCTCTACTTTCATCCTTCCTCTCTTGATCTGATCCGCTGTTTTTTTTCAATTTGTTAACCTTATTTTTCTTTTTCTTAACATGATCCTTCGATGTCTTGGTATAATATTCTTGTTTCTGTTGTTTTTTGGGGGGCACAAACATTCTACAAACCTCTTTACATGCATTATAAAGCTTCTCTAGTATATTATTTGGTGTTAGAAGGACGGTAATATCTTTCAGTGACTTTTCTAGTGTTGCATTTAATTTTTTCCAATCTATTTGATTTTGGCTAAAGTTTAAAGATCTGAGACTCTTTTCTGCTTCGGCTATCTGATTTTTACTACTTTTATGATTATTTAACTTATTCATTGTGATTTTAATTTTGTTGTGGTCTGATTGAGCTGTATAAGTTGATGGTATGTTGTGTACATCTCTCCCTATACTAATAAAAACAAGGTCCAGTATATTTTCCTCCCTTGTTGGAATTTTGATGATTTGGTTGAGGTAAAAATGTTTTTTAAATCTAAAAGCATTCTCGCTTGTTGTTTTTCATCTTTGCTGGCATTTGTTTCTATCTTTATTTTCTTTGTTTCCCAGTCGATAAAGGGGAAATTAAAATCGCCAAGTATCATTATAGCTTCAATTTCCCTTGTATTCACAATGTAATTACTAATAATGCCTAGTGATTCATTGAAAGATGTTTCTGTTGTTCCAGGAGGTCTATATAAAATGATGTATAGTTCTTTTGTATCTGCTGTCAATACCTCTAGTATTTCTACTGTATTATTAGAGTATTCAATTACAGTATCCATTCTAGTTGCTAATTCTTTCCTGATATAAAGAGCTACTCCTCCTCTGCTTCTCTTATTTCCATCTTTCCTTATTAGCTCATAGTTATTAATTTTAATTTCTTCATTTTTATGTCTTCATTCAGATGAGTTTCTGTAAGAGCTATCATTGAATAATTGTTGATCTTTGCCATGTCCTCTAGATATGTAGGTTTTGTCTGGTTACTTTTTGGATATATCCCTGTATATTTACAACATGAGAGTCTCAAATAAATATTTCTTTGCCTGTCTACATTACCTACTGTTGTTAGATAATTGATGTCGTTTCCCCCTACTTTGGGGAGCTGACCTTCCCCCGGTGTAGCGGTGGGCGTTTCATTACCTGCCTTTGTTCGAATAGGTATGCTTCGCAGACTGAATGTCCTTGTCTGTTGCTGGTGTATACCAGTGTTTTCCTGCTCCGTCTTTTTCTCTGTTTTCTCTTAGTTTATTTATCAACGTTTTTGACTTTGCCTTTTTTCATAGCTCAAGTCCGTGATATCCATGCTTCTTTCTTTATATTCATCAATTTCCTTTAGTTCATATTCTTTCCAATCAGTTTCCATTTCTGTTTTTCATTTTCTAATTTGACCTTAATTGGCCTTGGTCTCAAAGCCTCCTTTAAATATTTGCCCTCTCTAAAGGCACTCTCTCAACTTTGATAAATTTCAGTTGATGGTTCAATTTTGTTATATATCATTAATCATTTTTCATATCATTTGTTTTCCTGATTTCAGGATCATTTTCTTCTTTTTTCTTCTAGATTGTATATAAAGAGCCTATTCCTCTGAATGTATCCCTTCATTTTTCTTCTCTGACTTTTCTTTTGTAGGTTTGTTTTGTTGCTTCTTTGTCGCCTACAACCTTCCCAGTCCAGCCTCATCATCTTTTTTTTTGGTTGTTCATTGTCTGAAATATCACTGTCTAGAATATATCTTGGCCTTGTTTATCTGATTTGTTTGCCTTACTAATATCAGAAAACATTTTTTTTTCTCTTTCCTGATTTACTTTACTTTGCTCACCTCTTGATTTTCGTTGGTTTCTTCTTTGGCTTTACTTTTACATTTTTAGTGTCTTGTACAGCCTTTTCTGTTTCCAAGATTTCAGGCAGCACTGAGTTAACCTTT
>NW_028234439.1:19521214-19523714 GCF_977035675.1 Penaeus japonicus
CACAAACAATTTGTTTACAGTGGAGCGAGTTTAGGGAGTCTCTGTCCTTATCCATGATTTTGAAAAAAAAAAAAAAAAAAAAAATAAAAAAAAAAAATGCCTAAATGGCATTAGTTGCTTTAATAAAGCAGGTCTAAGAGAAACTGCGCCGGTCGTCGTGTGATTATGGATTGTTACATTGATCAATTTTCTGACAAATATATTGGGAAGTTTGTCCAATATAAGGTAGATTTATAAAAATGTTATCTTTTGAGGGCAGTGGAAGTTTCTGGATCTTTCCTGATAAAAATCTTGCCTATGTGTTTTCACTAATAGTGCTGGTGCGTCCAGACCAATATTAGGAAAATCCTTTTCTCCCTCAGTGTGTTCCTAAACGAACTCTAAATCTTTACACTTATATGACTAGAATTTGGACCGGAGATTGGTTTTGTATTTTTTGGGGAAGGAGACTGCCATACTGTACAGTAAAACCAATATATATTATATATATAATATAGTATATATATATTATATAAAATATATAATATATATATAATTATATAAGTTATGCATATTTATATATATATATACATATATATATATATATGTATATATTAATATATAATATATATATATATATTTATATATAGGTTCCTCTTATATATAGTTATATATGCATATAGTATATATATATATATATATAATATATATATTATATATATATATATATACATATAGTATATATATATATAGTTTCTATATCTATATATATGTATATATATATATATATATATATATATATATATATATATATATATATATATATATATAATATATAATGTGTGTGTGTGTGTGTGTGTGTGTGTTGTGTGTGTGTGTATGTGCGTATGTGTATGTGTAATGTGTATGTGTATGGTATATAGTATAATATAGTTAATATATTATATATATATATATATAATATATATATATATATATATATATATATATTATATATATAGATTTTATATATATGTATATGTGTGTGTGTGTGTGTCTCTATATAATATATATATATATATATTTAAATATATATATATATATATATATATATATATATACTATATATATAACAGTACTTTATAAATATACATATACATATATACATATAGACATATAGACATATACATATATATATATATGTGTATATACATATATTATAATATATATGTATAATTACATATACATATACATATGTATATACATATATATTATTTACCCACACTCACACAATACACACCCATATATATATATATATATATATAGTATACATACATATATATATATCATATATATATATAACAATATACACTATACATATACATACACACACACACACACACACACACACACACGACACACACACACACACACACACACACATCACATATTTATTTATATATATATATATCTATATATATTATTTATTTTTAGTTGTGAAATGACATTGAATGCTCTTTAGTTGATTTCCTGTAGATGAAAATTATGTTCATGGTTTATTTTATCCTTAATTCGTATAGGTTTTTCCCGAAAACATTTCCTGGAGCATATTCATATTCCAATAAAATATGATTTCGTTTGTTACTTTCATTGTTTATTATCTTCAGAAGGCGACGATGAACTTCCTGTCGAATTGCTGCCTTTGGCCCCTCTCACTAGGGGGACAGGAAATCTACGGCACAGAGGTCGCAATCAAGGAAAAGAGGCCAGCGAAGGTGTCACCGAAGAGACGTAATCCGTGTGGAAATTAAGGAAGAAAGCCTTGATTACGCAGATGAGGCGAGGGATGAAGTAAGCGAGACAGCAATAAAGCATGGATTTCCCTTCTATAAAGATCTCAAACAGGAAGATTTTGAAAGAGATATGAAAGAAGATTTCAATAACGCATTGCCAGCAGCTCCATTATTGGGTGAGGATTTTGGGCCCAAGGGGTCATCAGATGAGGATCAGGCGGCGCACAGGGAAAGCAATGAGGAGGTTCCACATAGAAAAAGCGATGAGAAAAGGAATGATATTGTTTGTGGAGTGTGTGGCAAGATATTCCTTTATAAGAGCAAATTCACAACTCACATGAGAGTACATACAAAGGAGATGCCATATATCTGTGTGGTTTGCGAAAAGACTTTCTCTTTGAAACATGATCTAGAAATGCATATAAGATTACATACATAAGAGAAGTCTTATAGCTGTGAGATTTGTGAAAAGGCTTTCTCTTGGAAACCGGATCTAGTAAAACATATGAGAGTGCATACAAAGGAGAGGCCATATAGCTGTGAAATTTGTGATATTGCTTTCTCACAGAAACAGAGTCTAGTAATACACATAAGAATACATACAAAGGAGAATCATGCACATGTGAGTACATACAAAGGAAAAGTCATATAGCTGTGATGTTTGCGAAAAGGCTTTCGTTTCGAGACCTAAACTAGTAAACCACAAAAGGGTACATACAAAGGAGAAGCCGTATATATGTGAGATTTGT
>NW_028234439.1:19541214-19543714 GCF_977035675.1 Penaeus japonicus
AAGCCTTTTCACAAACCTCACAGCTATACGGCTTCTCCTTCGTATGTACTCTCATGTGCTTGGTGAGACAGCTCTTATAAAGCAATTTCTTGCCACAAACCTCACAAACAACACATTTCCTTTTCTTATCATAATTTCTAAGCTTTTCATTTCTTTCCCTGTGCGCCGCCTGATCCTTATCCAATGACCTATTGGGCCCAAAATCCTCAGCCACATATGGAGCTGCTGACAATGCGTCATTAGAATCTTCAATCATATTGCTTGAGTCTCCTTCAAAATATTCTCGTTTGAGATCTTTAAAGAAGGGAAATTCATGCACCACAGTTGCCTCGCTCGCTTCATCCCTCGCCTCATCTGCGTAATCAAGGCTTTCTTCCTTAATTTCCACACACGTCTCTTCGGTGACACCTTCGCTGGCCTCTTCCTTGATTGCAACCCCTGCGCCGTAGATTTCCTCGTCCCTGAGAGGGGCCAAAGGCAGCCAGTCCGACAGGAAATTCATCGTCGCCTTCTGAAGATAAAATACAACAAGCAAAATAATAGGATTGATCAGATTAATAATATTACTCCAGGAAATTATTAATAATCTTTAATGCTAAATATCAATGCATTCCCTCAAAGTAAAATGCATACAAGTATACAAGTTCCAATACATGCACAGACACTTACATGCACAAACGAATATGCACAAGTATATCCATACACACACACACACACATATATATATATATACATTTAAAACAAAAAAATGTACATAATCATACATAAAGCCACATATGTAAAGAGAGAGACACATATGTAGACAGACAGACAAACAGACACATGTAGACAGACAGACACATATGCGGAAAGACAGACATATATGCAGACACACAGACAGACACATACGAAGACACACAGACAGACACATACGAAGACACACAGACAGACACATATGCAAACACATATGCAGACACACAGACAGACACATATGCAGACACACAGACAGACACATATGCAGACACACAGACAGACACATATGCAGACACACAGACAGACACATATGCAGACACACAGACAGACACATATGCAGACACCCACACAGACACATATGCAGACACCCACACAGACACATATGCAGACACCCACACAGACACATATGCAGACACCCACACAGACACATATGCAGACACCCACACAGACACATATGCAGACACCCACACAGACACATATGCAGACACCCACACAGACACATATGCAGACACCCACACAGACACATATGCAGACACCCACACAGACACATATGCAGACACCCACACAGACACATATACAGACACCCACACAGACACATATGCAGACACCCACACAGACACATATGCAGACACCCACACAGACACATATGCAGACACCCACACAGACACATATGCAGACACCCACACAGACACATATGCAGACACCCACACAGACACATATGCAGACACACAGACAGACACATATGCAGACACACAGACAGACACATATGCAGACACACACAGACAGACACATATGCAGACACACAGACAGACATATATGCAGACACATATGCAGACACCTATGCAGCACACAGACAGACACATAAAGACACAAAGACACATATGCAGACAGACAGACACATATTCCATACCTGATTTCAACACGGTCGACGAAGTGATTAGAAGAGATTTCCCTCGTTCTCCACACAGCTGACCTTCTACCACCCGAGTGCTGCCTTCCTTCGACGTCAAGGCAGGAGGCTCTTCGCTCACCGAAGCCGTGGCTGGACTGGACGGGAGAGGTGAAGGCAGAGCAAGGGAACTCCAGGCTCCCCCCAGGTCTTGGGGGACGAGGAAGGGCAATCACCATGCCTCTTCTAATAATGACCTTGATAATGATAATAATAACAGCAAAATTAAGATGTGGCTAATAACGATGCTACTAATAGTAGTATCAGAAATAATGATAATAAAGATAATAACAATAATGATAATGAAAATGATAATGATAATGATAATGATAATGATAATGATAATTATAATAATGATAATTATAATAATGATAATGATAATGATAATGATAATGATAATGATAATGATAATGATAATGATAATGATAATAATGATAATGATAATAATGATAATGATAATGATTATGATGATAATGATGATAATGATAATAATGATAATAATGATAATAATGATAATAATGATAATAATGATAATAATGATAATAATGATAATAATGATAATGATAATGATAATAATAATGATAATAATGAATATGATATGAATAATAATGATAATAATGATAAGAATGATAATAAAGATAATGATAATAATGATAAAATGATAATGATAATAATGATAAAATGATAATGATAATAATGATAAAATGATAATGACAACAATGATAAAATGATATTGATAATAATGATAATAAATGATAATAATGTTAATAATGATAATAATGTTAATAATGATAATAATGATAATAATGATAATAATGA
>NW_028234439.1:19548714-19551214 GCF_977035675.1 Penaeus japonicus
TGATGATAATGTTGATGATAATGTTGATGATAATGTTGATGATAATGTTGATGATAATGTTGATGATAATGTTGATGATAATGTTGATGATAATGTTGATGATAATGTTGATGATAATGTTGATGATAATGTTGATGATAATGTTGATGATAATGTTGATGATAATGTTGATGATAATGTTGATGATAATGTTGATGATAATGTTGATGATAATGTTGATGATAATGTTGATGATAATGTTGATGATAATGTTGATGATAATGTTGATGATAATGTTGATGATAATGTTGATGATAATGTTGATGATAATGTTGATGATAATGTTGATGATAATGTTGATGATAATGTTGATGATAATGTTGATAAGGATAATAATGATAAGAAGGATGTATCTTACTTGCATAGTTGTTTATTAACATTTGCAATGAATGTGCCACAGGTCACCTCATTTCTGAGGGAATCCATTGTTGTTTACATCACGAGCAACAGATTTCTGTCTTGTATGTGTCTGCATGTGCCTCACTAGATGACGTTTCTGTGAGAACGTCTTTTTGCAAACCTCACAACTATATGACTTCTCCTTTGTATGTACCATTATATGTCTTAAAAGAGTGTCTCTCCGAGAGAAAGCCTTTTCGAACACCTCACAGTACTGCTTCTCCATTGTATGTGTTCTTATATGCTCTAATAGAGACCATTTCCTAGAGAAAGCCTTTTTGCAAACCTCACAGCTATAGGGCTTCTCCTTTGTATGTACTCTCATGTTAATAACTAGAAATTGTTTTTGTGGGAAAGCCTTTTCACAAACTTCACAGCTATACGGCTTCTCATTTGTATGTACTCTCCTGTGGATAACAATATTTTGTTTCATTGAGAACGCCTTTTCACAAACCTCGCGAGAATGCTCTTATAAAGGAATTTCTTGCTACATAAGTCACAAACAAAACGTTTCTTTTCTCATTGCAATTTCTCTGTGGAAGCTCCTCGTTGCCTTCCCTGAGTGCCCCCTGACCCTTATCTGATGACCCCTCGGGTACAAAATCCTCAATCACAAATGGAGCAGCTAGCAATAAGTCATTGGAATCTTCAATCACATTACTTGAGTCTCTTTCGAAATCTTCTTTATAGAAGGGAAATCCATGCTCCGTTGTTGCCTCGCTCACTTCATCCCTCGCCTCATCTGCGTAATCAAGGCTTTCTTCCTTAATTTCCACGCACGTCTCTTCGGTGACACCTTCGCTGGCCTCTTCCTTGATTGCGACCCCTGCGCCGTAGATTTCCTCGTCCCTGAGAGGGGCCAAAGGCAGCCAGTCCGACAGGAAGTGCATCGTCACCTTCTGTGGAAAATATACGATGAACACACAAAATATCATAACCGTTTTTCAGCAATATTATTAGAACAAAAAAGAGGACTTCAATAAGGATATTACATTAAACAAACACATCGACATGCCCATTACCCAATTATATCTATGATATAATTCAAATCTCTCTTTCATACACATTCATACTGACGGATACATAACTGTACACACAAATACACGTTCATCAATTCAGACACGCACGGATATACCCATGCTTTGCTAATAAATTCCGTACCTAATTTCGACACGTTCCACAAAGTGATTAGAAGAGAATTCCCTCACTCTCCACACAGCTGACCTTCCACCACCCGAATGCTGCCTTTCTTTCGGCGTCAACGCAGGAGGCTCTTCGCTCAGTATTCTCGTTATTACCATTATTGTCGTTATCACCATTATTATCGTTATTACCGTTATTATCGTGATTACCATTATTCTCGTTATTACCATTATTCTCGTTATTACCACTATTCTCGTTATTACCATTATTCTCGTTATTACCATTATTCTCGTTATTACCACTATTCTCGTTATTACCATTATTGTCGTTATCACCATTATTATCGTTATTACCGTTATTATCGTGATTACCATTATTCTCGTTATTACCATTATTCTCGTTATTACCACTATTCTCGTTATTACCATTATTCTCGTTATTACCATTATTCTCGTTATTACCACTATTCTCGTTATTACCATTATTGTCGTTATCACCATTATTATCGTTATTACCGTTATTATCGTGATTACCATTATTCTCGTTATTACCATTATTCTCGTTATTACCACTATTCTCGTTATTACCATTATTCTCGTTATTACCACTATTCTCGTTACCATTATTCTCGTTATTACCCTTATTCTCGTTCTTACCACTATTCTCGTTATTACAAATATTCTCGTTATTACCATTATTCTCGTTATTACCACTATTCTCGTTATTACCATTATTGTCGTTATCACCATTATTATCGTTATTACCGTTATTATCGTGATTACCATTATTCTCGTTATTACCATTATTCTCGTTATTACCACTATTCTCGTTATTACCATTATTCTCGTTATTACCATTATTCTCGTTATTACCACTATTCTCGTTATTACCATTATTGTCGTTATCACCATTATTATCG